>NW_026008029.1:0-3808 GCF_001458135.2 Marmota marmota marmota | reverse complement strand
CTCTACCACTAAGCTACATCTGCAGCCCTTTTTTGTTTTTTATTTTGAGATAGGGTCTTACTAAGTTGCCAAGGATGGCCTGAAACTTGCAATCCTTTTGCCTCAGCCTCCTGAGTTGCGAACCAGTTGCAAACTCAGTTGCGAACCACTGAGCCCAGCAATTAATTTGATTTTAAAGGAGAATGCAGAAAATGGGGCACTAACTGGAGGATCATGTAGAAAACTGGTAGGTTTCATTTATAGTTTAAGTTGGGCAATATTATAACATGTTTATATATGGATAGAAATATTAAGGTATGGAGGGGAGTGAATAATAAAAGAGAGAAAGAGAGGACAATGGCTCTTTGTGAATAGGGAAGTAAGGATGGGACCCAGTGCTCAAGGGAGACTTTAGGAAGTTGGACAGATACCAATGTCATAGGAGAAAAGGCAAAATTTATTGGTATAAAAGCACACAATTGGCAGATGTACTGGTGGGGATATATGAATACTCATTAAATAAGTGGCAAGCTGAGAGTGAAGCACTGGAATTAGTGGAAAGACAAAGCAGTATGAGATAGTTACTTAAGGAAATAAGAGATGGGATCAACTAAGGAAGTATAGCAGTTCTGCTTTGTCATTCATTTAAAATGAGACTAAGTTAGCATTTGTATTTTTATATAGCCAAATTTGGCTTCTTGGATGTAGTTCTGGACCAGATGGAAAGTTGTATTTCATTAAGCCTGGGGATTTCCAGGTGAGTATAATGAGAGGCAAAAGAAGCAAAGAAATTTAGGGGCTGGGGATGTGGCTGGGCTGGGGATGTGGCTCAAGTGGTAGCTCGCTCGTCTGGCATGCGTGTGGCCTGGGTTCGATCCTCAGCACCACATACAAACAACGATGTTGTGTCTGCCAAAAAAACTGAAAAATAAATATTAAAAATTCTCTCTCTCTCTCTCTCTCAAAATGCTTACTGTATTAAAAAAAGAAAGAAAGAAATTTAGGTATTTGCAAGGGAGTAACTACGGTGATCAACTGAGGAGTCAAAGCTGGATAAGAGACATGACCATGTTGTTCCTGAAAGGTTGAAGAAGCTAAAATGTAAAGGATAAAACTTGATTCTATAAAGTCTTTCTTCTGTTAAGTTACACATTTCTGAAGTAAGATTAAGTTTTGTTCTCCTGGGACCTGAAAATTATGAAAGCATAAAACAATTCCCGGAACTGCCCATTAGATGTGTGTCGAAATCTCCCCTGACCACCTAGTTGCTCAACGAGAACAACCCCTTTTCCTCAGAAACCGTGCAGTCCCGCACGTACACACCTCAGGGCTTAAACCAATTAGTTTAAATATATACCCATCTTAGTAATGACCAATCACCCCCACCCGACCTGTTCCCGCCAGTGAATGTGCTAATCATGTTTTAGAGTTGTTATTTGATTTTCCCATGGTATGTGATGATTTGCTAAAGGATGCTATGATGTATGTAAAGTCCCTGCCCCCTCCAAAGAATGTATATAAGCTCTGCTCAAGTTGTTCCTGGGGCTCTTTGTTCTTTGCTCCTCTGAAGTGAGCTCTGAGCCCCAGCATGCTGGACCCCCAATAAACCCTTTGCTGTTGCATGAGACAGTCTCTTGGTGGTCTTTTCCTCCGACATTCGCCCGACCTTTACATTCCTATTGAAACAAGATCCTCTCAAAAATAAAAAATAAAAACCTTCTGGAAAAAAATGTTAAAAGTAACTACCTGAAGGCACTGGAAAAGGAACAAAGCAGGCAAAAACTAAATGGGAGTCAACATTTGAAAGAAGGGACAACAGGTGAATTTCTTATTCTTGCAGGAAGTGGGTCAGATCCCAGTTGGCATTAGATAGTTACAATTAAAGTAGAAAAATCACCGTTTCACTAGCTCAAACAGGAAAACAACTCCTACAAAGTTTGTAGGGAAATTCTGAAAAGATAAGCCCAAACAGGAGAACCCCAATTTTGCATTTAAATTTGCCCATATCTCTGGCTTATCCATGAAGTACATACAGGGTTCAGACCCCAAGCAAGGCTAAGGTGAAAAGAACTGAACATGGCTTTTTAGATTGACCTACCTGTTTGAAGGCATGTGTTTCCTTCTGAGGCTCTTCTGTGATTGCCATGTGCTGAGACTGTCTCCAATAATGAGGACTTGACGCTGTTGTCATATTAACCTAATTCACATCACTGCTAGATAATTCTGGCATTCTCTTCCACTGAATATTTGATGGTGAAATCCTCTTCTTTCTCCACCACCTCCCCCACTTTCATAGATACAACACTCAGTGTAAGTACCCTGGCTCATGAGCCACAAAAAAGCAGCCAACATACATTAAACGTGTTTATTATTCCCAGGACAAAGAGACCTGAGGATCCTAAGTGGGAAACAGATTCTCCCAACATAGAAGAGTGGCCTTTGCAGAATTCAAAGCACACTTCTGGAATTTAATTTGAACAAGGGTATCAAAAAGTTTGTAAACACTTTTATAATTTTTATTTCCCTGAATCTTTTTTTTGAGGGGGAGGGGGAGAAGTAGTGGGGATTGAACTCAGGGGCACTCAACCACTGAGCCACATCCCAGTGCTATTTTATATTTTATTTAGAGACAGGGTCTCACTCAGTTGCTTAGCACCTTGCTGTTGCTGAGGCTGGTTTGAACTCTTGATCCTCCTGCCTCAGCCTCCCAAGCTGCTGGAATTACAGGTGCGAGCCACTGTTCCCAGCTTCCCTGAATCTTTGAATTGGGGTTAACTATGTTCCAGTGATTTGGGGAGCTACCATTATCCTGTCAATCTCTTCTTGAGCTTCTCAGATGTCCACATGGCTCACTTCTTCACTTCCTTCTGTTTCAATTTCTCCTTATCAGAGAGGTTCTTTTATTAAAAAAAAAAATTGTGGTGAAACTCACATAATGTAAGTTTACCAGATCATTATTGTGCAACTGTCACCACTATCTGCTGTGACCTGCACAGCCAAACCTGAGAAACCATCAAGGGGAAACAGGGGATTAAGAAAGAAAAACACTTATAGAGAGAAAGCTGGGACCAGATGGGACACCATCCTTTAATGGAGGAACAATGACCCTGAGCTAGCTCAGCACATTTATTATATAGGTTTTATCATCAAAAGCCTTTCTGTGAAAAAGTTTCTTCAAAGCAGTCAGTCTTGAACATCAATGTGCTTGTAAGAAATTATAGTTATCTTACTATACTCATAATTCTCTATCCCCAGTAGCTGGGCTGCAAAAGGATCACAAGGTACTCAGGGTCAAGACTGATAGTTCTGTACCTTGCAACTGGGCATTCTTGTCCTGCATCTTGACACAGGAATGTCGCGACCCCTCACTGGCAAGGGAAACACGACACAGGATTCTTCTTTCAACAGTTTATTCAGGCCTTGAGTCATGTATCATCTTCTAGCGCCCACGCCCGCCACGCCCAAGCACAGCTTAATAAAGCCCCCCGCATCCCAATCCTAAGCCGCCATGTGGATCTCTCTCATAGGGTGGTAAGGGATTGCGCGCCAACTCTCCATAAAAGGAGTTGTTTATCACAGGCCACAGTGGAAGACGGCGCCATCTTCTAATGGCGGCCACGGTCTATAAGAATGGCTTACCACAGTTCCCCCTTCTATTTTATATAACAATGCAGGTGAAAGTAGAGGTCCTATCCCACTGTGCAGAAGTGGCTGCAATGTATGGTTCAGTCCTAAGGAGGCGCCTTCCCCAGACCTGATCCCATATCAGCCGATGCCTTTTTTCGTAGGGCGGGGCGTGGACGTCAAACCCGCATGCAATAGGACATGC
>NW_026008028.1:0-3808 GCF_001458135.2 Marmota marmota marmota | reverse complement strand
AAGGAGCCAGGCCCAGGAATGGTAAGCCAAGTTTTAGGGCTAGGGCAGGGGTGCATGAAAATGAACAGGGCTGGAGAGGGGAGGGAGGGAAGAAAGGAAAGCCAGTAGTGCAGGGGGAGGGTGGCTCAAGGCCGAGGTCCGCTGCCTGGTGTCAGGGTTCTGGAGCAAGGCCCTGGCTGAGGGAGGCCAAAGAGCCCAGGCAAGGGGCAAGGTTACCCGCAGCACCAAGAGGCCAGGTCCAGTCCCCTGGCCCAGGTGAGAATCCTGGGAAAGGGATCTGGAAAAGGGGCACAGAAGGGACAGGGATGACAGGAGGGTTGAAGGAGGGCACAGCATGAAGGGCCGAAGGATGGGGTTGGTGGGGTGGGGGTCAGGACCCCAGCAAGGAGACCAGGCCTGGGACCTAGGGTAGGGCCCATGCCAGGGGAAAGCAAGAAATAGCAGGGTCAGGAAGGCAGGCCAGCTCCAGGCTACTGTAGTACAGGTAAACCAAGGGGAGCAGGGAAGCTGCCCCAGCAAGGGGCCTGCAGTCCAAACCCAGGGACACGCACAGCAAAAGGGGCCACCAGAGTCTCAAGTGAGGAGCCAGGTCTGGGAATGGAGAACCAAGGGCAAGGGCTAGGGCAGGGGGCTCAGGACAGTGCACAAGTCTTGGGAGGGAAGGCAGGGGATCTGGCAGGGGGGAGGCAGGCTCCAGGCCCAGGGCCACTGCCAGGTGTCAGTGTTCTAAGTGTAGGAACAAGGGCCCAGGGAGAGCCAGGGGTCCAGGCAAGGGGCAAGGCTCTGTTTCCCATAAGGGGCTCTTGCCCAGATGAGAATCGTGGGCCAGGCACCTGGCCAAGGGGGTTTGGCAAGGGACAGGGGCAAGGAAAAGGGCACGTCAGGTGTCATGGTGGGTGCAGAGAAGGGCAAGAGCCAGGCCCCAAGCCAGGAGCCCAGGCAAGGGACCTATCCGACAGACCAAGGTTGAGGGAACCAAGGAGAAGGAGACCCAAGTGCCAGGGGAAAGCACAAGGGGAAGGAAAAGAAGGGGCTGCCCAAGGTGCACAAATGGGAGCATGCTAGGAAGGCCAAGCAAGTTGCCCCCAGGTCAGACTCGACCAGGAGCTATGCCACCCTACCTCATGGGTCAGTAGGAATTTGGTCAGGGGCTCAGGTGAGTGGCCAGGCCTAGGACTATATCATGCAAGGTCAGAGTTAGGGAGGGCTGGGTTGGGGTAGGGGCAGCATGCAAAGCGAGAAGTCAGGGGAGAAAATGGGAGGGAACGCTCAGGGCAAGGTTGGCGCAAGACCCCAAAGTCCACTGCCAGGTGTCAAGCTTCGAGTGACAAAAGGGGCCCAGGAGAAGGGCAGGGCTGTGTTTCCCGTAGGGAGAATTCAGGGCCCAGAGGCCAGCCAATTCCACTCCTCTGCCCCAGGTGAGTAGATCTTCATAGAGGGACCATGACCAAAGGAGGGCCCTGTAAAGGGATACCTTGTGTGCAGAGGTGGGGAGGGGTCATTGGGGAGCCAGGACCTATTTGAGGAGCTCCGGCTAGGGAGAAGCAGGGGGAGGGGAGGGTCCCAGCAGTGTCAAGATACCACAGCATAAGAGGAACAGAGGGAAGGCATACGAGGGGGCTAGCAAAAGGGGTCTGAAATCAAGGGACAGGGATTGGGTCCTTGAGAAGGGCAGACAGGGTCTCAAGCAAGGAGCCAGACCCAGGAATGGAGAGCCAATTGTCAGGGCCAGGGCAAGGGTGCATAAAAACTCATAGGGCTGGAGAGGGGAGGGAGGGGAGAAAGGGGAGTGGGTGGTGCAGGGGGAAGGAGGCTCAAGGCCCAGGTCTACTGCCTGGTGTCAGGGTTCTGGAGCAGGGTCCCGGGCTGAGGGTAGCCAAAGGGCCCAGGCAAGGGGCAGGGCTACATTTTTTATAAGGGAGCCAGCAGGGCCAAGAGACCAGGTGCAGTCTCCTGGCCCAAGTGAGCATCCTGGGGAAGGGATCTGGAAAAGGGACCCAGCAGGGACAGGGATAACAGGAGGGCCGAAGGAGGGCACAGAATGAAGGGCCGGAGGATGGGGTTTTTTTGGGTGGGGACGGGACCCCAGTAAGGAGCCCAGGCCTGGGACCTAGGAGAGAGCCCATGCCAGGGGAGAGCAGGGAAGGGCGGGGCTGGGAAGGCGAGGCGGCACTAGGGTATGGTGGTACAGGGAAGCCAAGGGGAACAGGGAAGCAGCACCAGGAAGGGGTCTGCAGTCAAAACCCAGGGACACGCACAGCAAAGAGGGCCACCAGAGTCTCAAGCCAGGAGCCAAGTCTGGGAATGGAGAGCCAAGGGTCAGGGCTGGGGCATGGGGCTAAGGAAAGTAGATAAGGCTGGGGAGGGAAGGCAGGGGATCTGGCAGGGAGGAGGCAGGATCCAGGCCCAGGGCCACTGCCAGGTGTCAGGGTTCTGGGTGCAGGACCATGGGCCCTGGGAGAGCAAGGGGCCCAAGCGAGAGGCAGGGCTCTGTTTCCCATAAGGCACTCTGGCCCAGATGAGAATCTAGGGCCAGGGACCTTGAAAAGGGGTCTGGCAAGGGCCAGGGGCCAGGAAAAGGGCAATGGAAGGGCAGAGCAGGGTGTCTCGGTGGGTGCAGAGAAGGACAAATGCCAGGACCCAAGCAAGGAGCACAAGCAAGGAACCCATCCAACAGAACAAGGATTAGGGAACCAAGGAGAAGGAGACCCATGTGCACCAGGAAAAAGTGCGAGGAAAAGGGGAGGAAGGGGCTGCACCAGGACACAGAGATAGCAGGTGGCCCAAGGGGCACACAGGGGAGCACACTAGGAAGGACAATTCAAGGGGTCCCCAGGTCAGACACAACTGGAAGCAACACCATGCCACCTCAAGACACACTAAGAATGAGGTCAGGGTCTCAGGTTAGCAGCCAGGCCCAGGACTGCAGCATGCTGGGTCAGGGTTAGGGAGGACTGGGTTGGGGCAGGGGCAGCATGCAAGGCAAGAGGTCAGAGGAGAAAATAGAAGGGAATGCTCAGGGGCAAGGTTGGCATAAGTCCCAAGTCCACTCCTAGGAGTCAAGGTTCAGGCAATGAAGGGGGCCCAGGCGAGGAGCAGGACTGTGTTTCCCATAGGGAGCATTCAGGGCTCAGAGGCCAGCCAATTCCACTCCTCTGCCCCAGGTGAGTAGATCCTCAGAGAGGGACCCTGACAAAAGAAGGGCAAAAGGAGGGCACTGTGATCGGATGCCTGGCGTTTGGGGGGGTGGTGATCCAGGACCCATTGGATTAGCCCTAACTATGGAGAAGCAGAGGGAGAGGAGGTTCCAGGCAGTGCCAGGATACCACAGCACAAGGGGAACAGAGGGTAGGCACAGGAGGGGGCCGGAAAAGAAAGTCTAAAATCAAGGGACAGGGATAGGGTCCTCGAGAAGGGTGGACAGGGCCTCAAGGATCCAGGCCCAGGAATGGAGAGCCAAGGGCCAGGGTCAGGGCAGAGATGCATGAAAACACACAGGACTGGGGAGGGGAGAGAGAGGAGGAAGGGGAGCGGGTGGTGCAGGGGGAGAGAGGCTCAACGCCCAGGTCCACTGCCTGGTGTCAGGGTTCGGTAGCAGGGCCTGGGCTGAAGGAGGCCAAAGAGCCCAGGCAAGGGGCAGGGCTACATTTTTCCGAAGGGAGCCCGCAGGGCCAAGAGGCCAAGTGCAGTACCCTGGCCAGGGTGAGCATCCTGGGAAAGGGATCATCAAAGGGTCCAGCAGGTAAAGGGACAACAGGAGGGCCGAAGGAGGGCATAGCACAAAGGGCCGGAGGATGGGGGTTGGTGG
>NW_026008027.1:0-3808 GCF_001458135.2 Marmota marmota marmota | reverse complement strand
TTTTTTTTTTTTTTTTTTTTGATATTTATTTTTTAGTTCAATTGACACAATACTTCTATTTTATTTATTTATTTTTATGTGGTGCCGAGGATCGAACCCAGGGCCTCGCACATGCTAGGTGAGCACTCTACCTCTGAGCTACAACCCCAGCCCCCCCCATACCCCTCTTTGAAGGTGTGATCATTTGCCAGATCAGTTCACGGAACTCAAGAAAAGACTTTGCTGTTTGCCACGTGTGGTGGTGCCCACCTGTAATCCCAGCAACTCAGGAAGCTGAGGCAGGAGGATCGCACGTTCAAGACCAGTCTTGGCAGTTTAACAAGGCCCTCAGCCACTTAGCCAAGACCCTGTCTCTACATAAAAAAATAAAAAGGGGCCGGGCATGGGGGCACGTGCCCGTAATCCCAGAAGTTTAGGAGGCTGAGGCAGGAGGATTTTGAGTTCAAAGCCAGCCTCAGCAACTTAGCAAGGCACTGGGCAACTCGGTGAGACCCTGTCTCTAAATAAAATATGAAAAAAAGGGCTGAGAGTGTGGCTCCGTGGTTAAGCTCCCCTGGGTTCAATCCTCAGCACCAAAGTAAGTAAATAAATAAATAGGACGGGAGACAGAGCTCAGTGTAAAGAGCCTCTGAGTTCAATTCCCAGTACCAAGGTAAAAAGACTTTACTGTGTTTGCTGGTTCATCATAAAGGACACAACTCACCAAGGAACAGCCAGATGGGAGAGGTCCACAGGGCCAGCGTGTGACGTGGGAGGCCACCTCCGAGCACCTCCACCTACGTGCTCACCAACCCCAGATTCACGGAGGGTTTTTCATAGAGCCTCACCTCCAGCCTCCACCTGCCCCTTCCAGGTGGGGCTGGTTCGGTCACTTGGTCTTTCTGGTGACCAGGCCAGCCTCTATCAGGCAGCTCTGCTACACTGGCACTGGCTGGCTGGGCTGGAAGGTCCATGGGGGCTCCTTGCTGTGGCTGCTCTCCGTGGCTTCCGCCCAGCCTGGCTGTCTGTAGTTGGGATTCTTTCATGGTAGCTGGCTCCTGAGGGGCCAGTACTGGGCCTTTCCCTGCCTCCTCACATTGGTCAGAGGAGCTGTGAGCCCAGCCTAGGTTTCAGGTGAGGGAACAAGCGCTCTGCCCGATGGGAAGGTGCCAGTCCCCAGGGAGAAGTGGGGCGGCCACTCTGGAGACGAGCTGCCCCGGTACGGGGTAGGTTCATCTTCTACAAGTTTCCACAGTAATAGAAACCCAGAATAAAAAACCGGAAAAGGGGGTAAGGATGACTGTACTCTTTCCCCACCGCCAACTGCCAGTGTTGTACATTTCCTTCTAGAATTTTGTGTGCCTTCTTTAAAAAAAAAAAAAAAAAAAGTGAGGACTGGGATGTAACTCAGTGGTAGAGTGTTGGCCCAGCGTGCATGAAGCCCTGGGTTCTGTCCCCAGCAACACACATACCTCCCTTCCGATACTTTTAATTCTGTTGTTTTTCAGTTGACGTTACCTCTGGTTTATATTCTTCTGAATTGTTATAAACCCTTGTAGGCATCTCTTCCAAAGACCCCCCACAACCATTTACTGGACCTAAGGCAGGATATCTCCCTGGTTTCCACTGGAAATCCTCAGTCTCCCCGGGGAGCCACTGTGTGGCAGTGAGAAACGTCCCTCTAGGTGGGCTGTGGCATCAGGAGCTCTCTGGGGCATCCACTTGTGCCCACCTCCTGCACACACCATGTCACATAAAGGGGAATCACGCTGAACAGACATGGGCACACTCAGGAAGAATTGGCCAAGTGCTTGACCAGGTTGGTGTGTCACGGGGGCCTCCCGGCCTGCTGCCTGTAGGGGAAGGACCGCTGGCCATACACACAGGCTTTTTCTAAATATTTCAGCAGGTGACACTGTAGCCTGCATCTTTGGGCCAAAGGCAGTTTTTTAGTTTGCATTTCTTGAGGTCTTTCGAAGGAAGATTATGGGGTCAAGGCTTCGTACACGTTTTCATTTTTCGGACTATAATCTGTAGTAGCCATTGGTCTTCCTCTTTCAGCTCATAGAGGGGCCTGACTTCTGCACACTGGAATCTGTGAATATTTAAGGAAAAAGTGCCCTGAGTCTGTGTGGGGTTTGTGGAGGACAGGCACGTGCACGCAGGGTCATCCCCACTGCCGCTGCATCCGAGGAAGTTTATGACTTGGGTAGAAGGGGCCTGTGGCCTAATGGAAGGGCCCTTTCTCAGCACAGTAATTAGTGCTCTGTTTGGGAGCCAGTTGCCAACACAAGGCATTTGTTGGAGCTGAGGTTTCTTCTGTTCGTTATGGTGATTACGGACCTTGTGCTGGAACCGTGGCAGGGTCCCAGGGTGACCTGATTTGTGTTTTTAGCCTAGCAGTCAAAACCAGAACCCCAAGTTTGTCATAGGCTAGCCAGTCTCTTCCACAGTGACTTCCCACCTGCTGCAAGCCAGGGCCTGGGGCTAGGAGTCCAAGGGGGGGCAGAGACCAGTTGGTCCCAAGCCACCTACAGAAGTCCAGCCCGGCAGGAGGGGGTAACACTATGCCCGTTGCTTGTCTAGGGGGTCAGAGCAAGAGTGAAGGGACAGAGAGGGAAGGCAGTGGCCCTGAGTGGGGGACCAGCTCTGTAGAGAAGGAGCTGTAGATTTGCATTCCTGATGGGCCCACTGAGCTGTGCAAAGCGAGCCCATCTGATGCATTTCGCCCCAATCCCACATTCCTTCCAGCTGCAGGGAGAGAGGTGGGTATGAATTATTTTATTTTCTGTTTGCCCTCTGTAAAAACAAGAACCCCAATGAATGGCAACGGACACATGAGTCTGTGTTGGGAAGGTCTTGTGATGGCCAGGGACAGAGGAATGGTCTAATTATCGTGTTTTGCTGGTCGCTGCCTCACAGGAAGGTGAGCGTGGCCACCAGCTCCTCAGAGTTTTTACAGATCAGCTAGAACTCGGGTTGCTAAGGACTCTTCCAAAAATCTGATGGTTTGGAAAAACCAGTGGTAGTTGAAACCTATCATGCCCAGGATGGATTTTTTCCCTGTGAGCTGAGTTTGCTAGAGGAGCTAAGCACGGATGCCCCTGACACTTCTGCCTTTGGTTTGTGATATTGTATCAAGGAGGGTCAGTGACCAAAGTCCCTCAGCCTCTCTTGTGGCTCTGGGCACTGCACCAGGGCAGGCAGATCCCTCCCACCTCTTTGCTTCTGGATGAAATGTGTGTGTTCTTATGGTGGCGGGGGGACCTGCTGACCCTACTGTCCCCACCGCAGATTGAGATGGCCATCCTACGATTCCCCTACGAGTCCTGGGGGACCCCGTTCCAGCAGCTGAAGCAGGTGGTGGAGGAGCCGTCCCCCCAGCTCCCCGCTGACCGTTTCTCCCCCGAGTTTGTGGACTTCACTGCCCAGTGGTGAGTCTCTGGCCTGCTGCGCCCAATCCGCATCCCCACCCCCCTGGGAACCAAATCAGGGAAGGCTCCTGGGGAACGTTATAAAAACGAATCCTGTTCAAGTTTACAAAGGAAATCGGAAAAAAAGGCAAAGTCACACAGACCATGTTTTCTGACCATGGTTAAATAGAACAAGAAACTAATAATTAAAGAGAAAAAAAGCTATGCAGCGTTTAAGGGTAAATTTGTCTAAGGAATTCTTGGGTTACAAAAGAGATTTAAGCTTGGTGCAGTTGGTGCACACCTGTAATCCCAGTGATGCAGGAGGCTGAGGCAGGAGGATCACAAATTCAAAGCCAGCCTCAGCAATTTAGCAAGACCCTATCTCCAAAGGAAAAAAAATAAATAAATAAAAA
>NW_026008026.1:0-3809 GCF_001458135.2 Marmota marmota marmota | reverse complement strand
TGGCGGGCGCGGGCGCTAGAAGATGATACATGACTCAAGGCCTGAATAAACTGCTGAAAGAAGAATCCTGTGTTGTGTTTTCCCTTGCCAGCGAGGGGTCGCGACACTTGCCAGCTCTCAGGGGCATGACTATCAAAGGGAATCAGGCAGAATAAGCTGCCGGTCCCCAGCTCCCGCATTCCACAACCTTGGGGTCTGGGTGAATGGCAAACAGAGAGAGGGCCCAGTCGTTTAAGAAAGCAGGGCATCCAGGGGCTGCACCTGGAGTGTAAATCTGTGGAGAACATCAACGATGAGAATGGGCGTGGGCTGGAGTGGCCCTGGGTGACGAAGATTGGGGAGCCGCCCAGCTGGGGAGGAGAAGCCACCTCACAGGAATTGTTTCCTGCATCTTGAGGGCAGAACCTTGGCCCAGAGAGCACAGCTCCACCTACTGGAAGAGAAGATAATAGGACTCTAATAAGAGTGCAGTTTTTTTTTCTTCAATTTTTATTTTTCCCTTTTCTTTTATTCTACTTATTTTTTTCTCTCTCTTTCTTCTTAGTGACTTCTTCCTTCCCCTTCCCCTACCTTTCCTCCCAAGCATTACGACTTCTATTACGTGTAATTTACTAAATGCAAATAGGTGAATGTTCTGAGGCTGTCTATAGTGCTCCCAAGTCCCTAGCTACCCCCAAATACTCCAGTCTATTCTCCTGTTAATATCCCCCTTCAGTAGAGCAATCTTCCAAGGTAGCTAAGATATACTAACCCTCATACCATCACGTCATCCGACCTAAACATAAAGTCCTAAGACCAAACTGCAGTTCTCTATATGCCATCAGAATCCATATGTCTTTTATGAAACAAATTAATTTACTTTAAATTACAATAAAACCCAACATCTCTAGATATTGTCTCCCATCACAAAGGAGAGATCCTGGAAATATATAAAACCAAAATAAATTTATAGGAAAAAATAGTAACACAGCAGTCAAACAGCTGGAAAATAACATGAGCATCATGAAAACAAACAAGGAAAAAAAGGATCACAAACAATGCAAGACAACTTAAATTTACAGGAGAACCTAGAGGCATCAGAGAAATGATCAGATAAAGAAATCAAGGCATACCTGACTCAGATGGAATGGAATCTTAAAGAGGTCATTAGACAGCAAATGCAAACAATGAAAGATCACTTTGACAATGAATTACATATACAAATTCAAGAAGCAAAAGAACAACTCTACTGGGAGATAGAGGTTATAAAAAAAATCAAACATAAATCCTAGAAATGAAGGAAATTATAAACCAATTAAAAACTCAAGTGAGAGTATTACCAGTAGAGTATATCAAGTAGAAGTCAGAACATCAGACAATGAAGACAAAATATATCATCTCGAAAAGAGTCTAGTCAACTCAGAAAGGCTGGTAAGAAACCATCAGAGAAACATCCAAGAGATATGGGATAACATAAAAAAAAAAAAAACTTAAGAGTCATTGAGATAGAAGAAGGTATAGAGGTCCAAACCAAAGGAATGAGCAATGTGTTGAATGAAATAATTTTAGAAAACTTTCCAGACATGAAAAATGAAAGAGATGTCTAAATCCTAGAAGCCTACAGGATGCTGACTATACAAAACCACAAGAGACCAACTCCAAGACACATTATCATGGATATCCAACATACAGAACAAAGACAGAATATTAAAAGCTACAAGAGAAAGGAGTAGATTATATTCAGGGGTAAATCAATTAGATTAATGGCTGATTTTTCATCACAGACGCTGAAGATCCTGGAATATTTCAAATGCTAAAAGACAATGGGTGCCAATCAAGAATATTGTATCCAGCAAAATTAAGCTTCAGGCTTGACAACAAAATAAAAATCTTTCATGATAAACAAAAGTTAGAAAAATTCACAGCCAGAAAACCAGCACTGCAAAGCATTTTGGGCAAAACACTACATAAAGAGGAAATGAAAAACAATAACTAAAACCTCAGTAAAGGGGGGGGACTACTCAAAGAGGGAAGAACAAACCAAATTTAAAACAAACAAACAAACAAAAAAACAAACATTACTGGAAGTACAAACCATATATCAATAGTAACCCTAAATATTAATGGCTTCACTCACCAATTAAGCTACATAGGCTGGTAACCTGGATTAAAAAAACAGATCCAATAATATGCTGCCTTCAGGAGACTCATCTTATAGGAAAAGACATACACAGGCTGAAGGTGAAAGGTTGGGAAAAATCATACCACTCACATGGTCCTCGGAAGAAAGCAGGGGTGGCTACACTCAGATCGAATAAAATTGACTTCAAGCCTAACTTAATCAAAAGGGATATAGAAGGATACTATATACTATTAAAGGGAACCATTCACCAACAAGACATAACAATTATCAATATATATGCCCCAAGCAATGGTGCTGCTACATTCATAAAAAAAAACTCTCCTCAAATTCAAGAGACAAATAGATCACAACACAATAATTATGGGTGACTTCAACACACATATCTCACCATTGGACAGAATCTTCCAAACAAAAGTTGAATAAAGAAAATATACAACTCAATAACACAATTAATAAGATAGACTTAACTAACATATATAGTATATATCAACCATCATCAATCGGATATGCTTTTTTCTCAGCAGCACATGGATCCTTCACAAAAATAGACCATATATTATGCCATAGGACAACTCTTAGAAATTATAAAGGAGTAGAGATAATACCATGCATCTTATCTGTTCATAATGGAATGAAACTGAAAATCAATGATAAAAGAAGGAAGGAAAAATTTTACATCACTTGGAGAATGAACAATATGTTACTGAATGAACAATGGGTTACAGAAGACATAAAGGAGGAAATCAAAAAATTCTTAGAGATAGATGAAAACACAGACACAACATATCGGAATCTATGGGACACAATGAAAGCAGTTCTAAGAGGAAAATTCATTGCTTGGAGTTCGTTCCTCAAAAAAAGAAAACACCAACAAATAAATGATCTCACACTTCATCTCAAAACCCTAGAAAAGAAGAGCAAAACAATAGCCAATGTAGTAGAAGGCAAGAAATAATTAAAATCAGAGCTAAAATCAATGAAATTGAAACACAAGAAACAATTGAAAAAAATTGACAAAACTAAAAGTTGGTTCTTTGAAAAAATAAATAAGATCGACAGACCCTTAGCCATGCTAATGAAGAGAAGAAGCGAGAGAACTCAAATTACTAGGCTATAGGATGAAAAAGGCAATATCACAACAGACACTACAGAAATACAGAAGATAATTAGAAATTATTTTAAACCTTATACTCCAATAAAATAGAAGATAGTGAAGTCATCGATAAATTTCTTAAGTTATATGATCTGCCCAGATTGAGTCAGGAGGATACACACAACTTAAACAGACCAATATCAATGGAGGAAATAGAAGAAGCCATCAAAAGACTACCAACCAAGAAAAGCCCAGGACCGGATGGGTATACAGCAGAGTTTTACAAGAACTTTAAAGAAAAATTAATACCAATACTTTTCAAGCTATTTCAGGAAATAGAAAAAGAAGGAGCACTTCCAAATTCATTCTACGAGGCCAACATCACCCTGATTACTAAACCAGACAAAGACACTTCAAAGAAAGAAAACTATAGATCAATATCTCTAATGAACTGCCGCAGTCTGGCTGGGCACAATCAGGAGCCACTTGTCAAAAGAAACTAACTTTATTTTTAGAACCACACACGCCAAACAAAACAGCCTCTCAGGAAAATCCCTCAGAGCCTCAACTGCCACCACCGGCTTTCCACAAGCC
>NW_026008025.1:0-3809 GCF_001458135.2 Marmota marmota marmota | reverse complement strand
CTGGTAATGTGAAATTAAAATTTTGAGCTATTGGGAATAACTGTTCTTTAATATTAATTATATCAGTGGCAATCACAGTTACATATGTTCATAATTTCAACTAGTTATTCATAAGTCTCATAGTTAATGTTTTCATCATGTAATAAGGTTATATAATAAAAACACAAACAATATTCAGAAAAAGTTGACTCAATTACTAGGATAAAATTTATTTATAGGTTGCCATGACTTCCAATGTTATTTTCAGATTCATGACCAATTAGATTGTACTAGACCTAAATATTAATTTATGATGTTTAAATTTCCAAAGAGTTTTCCAAAAGGTAATTTCATTTGACCTAATTTACATTCTGAATGTAAGAAAAACAGGATGAAACCAAGAATTCAAATTCACATGTTTACATACCTGTGGCTGATTATTTTCAGTGACAAAAAGGCTTTCTTCCTCTTCCTCTGATGTTACATCTAATAATATATCTTCTGAAAAATGGACAGGTTTACTTAAGTTACTAAGGACTCCTAGAAAGTCTGACAGTCTATCAAATTAAAAATTAATAATAAGTTTTATTTTAGATGATCATTTATTTTTTAAACTACTTTTGTGTGTGTATGTGTGTGTGTGTGTGTGTGTGTGTGTGTGTGTGTTCATATCTTGTAGTTTTATTCAGGGTGTTTTACCACCTTGGCAATCACTCTATCAATGGGTGGTATAGCCAAACCTATTGTACTTGGAGATAGGGTCACTCTAAAGTGTTCAGGGTGTCCTGAATCATGCCATTCACCCAACTCAGCCTCCTAAGAAGCTGTATTTAGGGGGAACAAACTGTATCCAGCAAATATTTACCACTTTTTGGAATGCTTTTACTAAACCAAAACTTCAAAACTCATCCGGGAAAAACTAGATGTCAACAGGTTTAATGCATAAAAATAACTCAAAGAATTATCAACTCCAGATAAATTAAAAGTTCCCAGAAATACTTAAAAAAACAGCAAAATATCAAAATTCACAGTTTGCTATTTTCTCCTCATAATAATAACTTTTCAACAACCACTCTTCATCAATATTGTTTTCTTAATGACTGATACTTTTCACACCTTTGTCAATGAATACCTTTATATCTAAAATGTTTTTTTTCCACTATTCTGACAAATTGGATTTTCTTCTTTTAGAAGTTAATCTATTTGTTCAGTCCTTTAGGACTATGGATATTCTTCCTGGTACAAAGTGTTTTCCCCTGCCTTGGGGCTACCTTAGTAATCCAACAACTATTCTACTTAGGACATACAAATTGACCTGTGAAATTACCTATATAAATCTAATCCATTTGTTCCTAGATTGTTGGGGATGTTTTTTATATCACTTTGGTGTCAACATTCTTATCTATTTGAACTCATAACTAATAAGTTCTTGGTAAGAGGTAGTGGGAGAAAAAGGTGGCTTTTCTGGAGGTTGGGTTTAGGAGAAAAAGGTGGCTTTTCTGGAGGTTGGGTTGAAGAGAGACTTAAGGAGTGAGATTATCAACCAGAGGCAGGAAATGGTAAGAATATAGAAGGTTTAAATGGGTCAGTATTTGTATGACCTAATGGGGATGGGTGAGGAGTAATGACAGAGGACAGCACAGGCAGGGGAAGGGATAAAGAAACACAGTTGGACAGAATTTTTACCATAGTAGATTCCCAAGAAATTTAGGATGGTTGTACATCCACATTCTAAAGAAGGCCGATGGTCATATATCTAACTAGACCAATCTCAATGCTGTGGGCAGGTAGACATGAAGGGCCTGTGCATGAATATAGATGATTTCAAGGGATAATGGAAGCTTTAACCTTAGCGTTAATGATTGGTAATGTGAAATTAAATTAATGAGAAGGCAACAGTGTAGTGTGAAGTTCATGCAGGCAAGAATGGAGGGAATGTTTCCAAAAATACAGACAATAGAAAAGTTTCGGTATCCTGTGTAGAAAGAAGTTTAATAAAATGAACAAAATTTAAAAAGCTGGGGCAGCTGAAATGCGTCCTCTCAGTTTCCTTTTCATTACAGTCAAAGTTACCTAGCTTATTTCCCCTTCCCTTTAGATTTTCAAAAAGAATTTTCTAGAGTTTGGTCTTGAGTCATTTCCTTTTACATTCATGGTTTGGATTATTCTTACTACTATTTCTTCCCCATACAGCAACTGTATGTTAAAATATAAATATTGAGAGATTTAACCCAGCAGTGCTATATGACTAAGCCTCATCCTTAGCACTATTTATTTATTTATTTATTTTTGAGACAAGTTCTTGCTAAATTGCTATGGCTTCACTAATTTCCTGAAGCTGGCCTTCAACTTGCAATCCTCCTGCATCATCTTCTGGATTCATTGGTATTATAGGTGTGTCACCATACTTGGATGGAAATATAATTGTTATACCTTCCTCTTTTTTTCCTTTTCCTTTGTCCAGAGACATGCTGGGAATTATAACTACATTTATGTTTTCACTCTATCTTGTTATATCTGAACTAACATGCAATGGCTCTTCATTTTAGACTTCCTAAAGTGTACATCATTCCCTTGCAACTCAGAATTTGGTGTGTGGGTAAAGAGCATTGGAACCATCTTTAAATGTTTTAGAAATGTAAGCAAAGACCTGTTGAGTGAGAATGTGCATTTTGAATATGGTCCCCAACATATGATTTGCTAGAATTTGAGCATTCTTGGGTATAATTCATCTTCTACCAATTCCTCTAACTTAACTTGCCTCTTTAAAATCCTCCTATTTTGTTCCCAAATTGTAGGCATATTAGCATTCATAATCTTTCCAATGAACATCTTATCAGGTTATACTTTGCTGATCATTTCATGATATATCCTACCCTTTTTATTTCCAGATTATGTTATTCTTTACCATAATTACTTTCCTAGGAAGTAATTATGGTATACCTTTACTTATGGCAAACCAAATGTAGCTCTTAATGATCTGGCATTCATTCCTTCATTACTTTCCAATATTGATTAAGAAAACAGCTGTTGGAAAATTTTACTGTATCTCTCAAAACAGTTTTGGTGCTAAAAACTCACAAATTTTTCTAATGCTCTGCTCTTCTACTTTCTAATGTTTAATCTGAATTTTCCTCCTTTCACAATGTGTACTTCTTTTTCTTTTCTTTTTTTGTTGTCTGTCATCTTTAACATTCTTATTCTTCATTCTCTCTTCTCCCCACCCCTTCTTTATTTCCAAACTTTCCTCTGATCTACACATGTCTTGAAATGGAATTCAACTCCACTAGAGACACTTTACATTTACTCTGTTGCTGAAACTTAATAAGATATACTACGTATTACCATTTCACTTTTTTTCTTACTACATACTTATTAGGTTCATTTCTTCAACTAATTGAATCTATTAGTGTCCATGTTTTAAATGAAGATCATACCCAATGTTATTTTAGAGTACATGGTCTTACCTTCTATATGTCTAGTTATACCCCATTCCGCTCCTTGATATGCATCACCAGATAAAAGACCAGTGTATTTCTGAGGAGGACTCAGAGACATATCCTGGCAAAAAGAATATAAATAATGAGTTGCCTAAAGATTTGCTAATCACTAAGGTGAGACCCAATTTCCCAGGTTGAAATAAATTAGATTTAATAAATAGAGAATTACACATTGAAAACTGACACATTTTATACCATAAGCTCATATATTCTCTGCAAATAGGGAAAATTTTACCTTCCTTTGGCTACTGAGCTTATAAACCAGAATAGAAGGACCACAAGGAATATTATATATATATATATATATATATATATATATATATATATATA
>NW_026008024.1:0-3809 GCF_001458135.2 Marmota marmota marmota | reverse complement strand
ATATATATATATATATATATAATTTTATACCAGGGATTGAACCCAGAGGCACTAAACCACTAAGCCAAATCTCCAGCTCTTTTTTATTATTTTATTTTTATTTTTGAAAAAAGGTTTCAGTAAGTTTTTTAGGGCCTTGCAAAGTTGCTGAGATTGGCTTTGAACTCATAGTCTTTTGCCTCAGCCTCCTGAGTAGATGGGATTATAGGGTCGTGTCACTGAGCCCAGATGAAGTATATTTCTACAGGAAATAAAATTCATTTCATTTTCATGAACTGTGAAAAATACTACTCTACTTCCTTCTAGACTTCATAATTTCAGGTCATAAATCTAGTACCATAAAATTTGTGTTCTCCTAGAAGTTTTACTGTCTTTAGTTACTTTCAAGATTTTTTTTGTCTTTTATTTCTGAAAATTTTGTATAAATTTATTTGTGGTTATCCTACTTGGAGTTTGGTCAATTTCTTAGATATGTAGAATTAGGACTATTCCTCACTTGTGGACTTTTCAGCCATTATTTCATTGACTATATTCCTAACATGACTTTCTTCTTTTTCTTGGATTCCAATGGTTTCTCCATTATCTTTGTTGTTATTATCTCATAGATCAATAATATTCTGTCTATTTTTGCAGTCTATTTTATCCAATTCACTCACTTAATACTTTTTCATTATAACTTTTGTTTTGAATTTATACAGGTTGTGTTTGTGTGTATATATGTACTGTATAATCATTTTATGAAATCTACTATTTTGTGTGTTTTTATAACTTATTTATAGGCTGAGAGTTTCCATTCTACAATTCTTTCAAATTTTAACTGTCTTTTAACACATTTTTAAAATTTATATTTTATTGGATCTCTTAATTATGCATGGCAGTCAAATCCATTTTGATAAAATATTATAAGCATAGTAAAGTAGGGGGATGGCAAAAGGACAGTGAGGATAGGTAATGGGTCAGGAAGATGGGGCTGATTCAAGAGGGAATACAATTCTAATACCTCCAGAGAACTTCTGTCTTCTCCAACCTGTTGCCAAGGTGGCCTGATTCCAGGGAATTAGTTTTTCCTCCCTTCAAGGAGGTGCTAGTGAGTGTCCCTCAACTGCTACTTTCCTGTCAGTATCCCTGGAAGGCACCTTTCCCACATTTGACCCAACTTTTGGTCACATAGATGATAAGAAGAGGAGGGAGCATGAGACAACATGAAATCTAAAATGTATAAAACCAGGAGGACACCCACACTCCCTTGGGCATCAATTGGACCCTTCTTCTTCAGAGGAGCCTCAGTCCCTCTATCTCTGTTGTATCCTTTAAATAAACACTTTTTGCTTTCTCCTTGGCTTTTCTTGGATTTTCAGTCTTCCAAACTGGGGGAAAAGTACTCACCTCAACAGCAATATCAACAGGCTATATCTTATTCTAATTAGAAACCTATTCTTGTGGGTGGACACCATGGTGGGGTTCACAGGAAAATTATGTTATATTTCTTCTACTGTCTTCTCTATTCCTAATCCTCACCCTTCCCAGCATGTGTTCCCCACCATCCTCAGTAAGGTATGCTACAACTTTATAATATAGCCATGAACTGCATAAAGACATTCCAGACAACAGGCTAAATTTAACATTGAAGGTCCCATAAGGTTAAAATGGAGATGAAATTTCCTATTGCCTATTAAACATACAGCTAAAGAAGAGGCAGGAGGAAAGGAAACTGCAGGGGGAAAAGGCTATAAAAATCCATAGTGAAGTTTAGCAGAAGCTTTTGCAAACCTAAGGGTTTGTATCCTTCTTGAATAATTGATTAAACTGTGTAATGTCTTTTTCCCCAATTTTCTTATTTCTGAGTTCTTCTGTTTGAAATGAATAGACCTATTCCAAGTTAACTATTTCAGTTAGTGTTAATAGAGTATACTTCCCCATACCATAATTTTAAACCCATTTTAATTTAAATGTGTTTTTAGATAATATATAAGTATTTTTTATCCACTCTGACAAGCACTTATCTAGCATTTGATAATTCTCATTTAGTTTCATTGATGTAATTCTATTAAAAGCTACCATATATATAACTGTTCCGTATTCAATGCATTTGTTTCTACTTTTGTTTCTCACATTTTATTCTACTCTGGTTTTGAAACTTCTAATTTATTCCATCATGTCACCCTACTGGCATATAGCATATCATTCATATTTAGAATGTCACTTATTTATATTTAAAATATTTTAATTTTTTCCATAGAGTTTATAAGGCTGACACATTTTGATATAATTTATGCCCACCTTCAAATAATTATATAGTGCATTATTAAGGTATATACAACTGCTTCCTTATGTCTCTGTGAATCTATGCAAATTTATGTGATTTATCCATGTGCCATCATCACTACTATTGCTTTTAACAGTTGTCTTTCATACCATTAAAATTAAGAGGTTTTAACTTATCATTATTCTTCTTTTCCATACACTTTTTTCTTTATGTAGAGTTCTAGCTTCTGATCTATATATTTTTCTTTTGATCTATATATTTTATTACTTCTGAGTGAAGAACTCCTTTTATCATTTTTATAGTGTCTATGCTTAATACTGGCTGTAGGATATACATCAATTACTTCAAATGCATCTAATGTCCTTGTTGTGTCTCTCTTTGCTTTGGATATCTTTTTCTATTGTTTCTCAGAGAAAGTCTATATCTTGTTCTATTTCAGTTGTAATGCACTGTTGCCATACTAGAGTATTATAGATGTCACAAGAAAATGTAAAGAAGGAAAATAATTATAGAATATGACTAAATATGAATCTATTAATAAGCCTGTGTCTCCAGTTTGTAGCTTTAACAAGATTTCCCCCCCTACACCAGGATGATAGCATTTTCCAGTGTCCCTTACTGTTTAGTATGGCTTCATCATTCTTAATCTCTTTTTATGATGTCTTGTCATTTATCATTGTACATGATACCTCAGATGAAACAGGAGAGAGCTGGAGTGAGATTTAAATCACCTGCCTCAACTAGAATGAAGCTTCAGAGCCACTCTCTGGTGTCATTCTTTTTCAAAAATTGCAGAAACTTGCTATTGAAAAGAAAATTGAAAATCTTTACAACAGATACACTTTCCCCGCTCCTACCAAGTCTAGGAGGGGAATTTTCCACAGATTCTTTGCATTACAACCTGTTGGATTTCCTGGAATGAATATTCATTTTTAAAAAAGGGGATTTCTGCTACTGTCTCCAAGTACTTTTTCAGTCTCATGTTCCCACTTGCCCTAAAGAAATTCATTAAAATTATTATTTAAGTGTTCCTATAGTTTACAGAGTCCGGTGGTTTCTCATCCAGGTAAGCATATCTTAATTGCTTTGTCTCTGTATGAGTCTACCTCTTCAGATTTTATAGAATTTATTTGGCTACATTGTTATTACTTTGATGGGTTCAAGAACCATCACTTATTTTTAGTTGGGCTTGTTCTTGCTGAAAAGTGAGACCAAAACTTCCTAAGTTATATATATGTGTCATGGGCTCTCTCTTCCAGCAACAAGGTTCAAGGAACACGGTAGAGGAGTGTGGCTGCGGAATAGCTAATCAAGACCTCCAGAGACCAAGTTAGAAGCAGGTCTGATTTTATTGCACAGTTACCATGTTTATATACTCAGGCAGTAGCTAAGCAGATTACAGGCAGTCACCAATACAATTATTGGCCAACTATCCTTTCAGTGACCAATGGATGAGCAGGCCATGGAGCAAGTGCAGGAACTGTAACACACGGCCTCAGGACTGTGCCTAAGGTGTAAGCAGTTTGCTGCTCACATGTTCAAA
>NW_026008023.1:0-65559 GCF_001458135.2 Marmota marmota marmota | reverse complement strand
GGAAAACTGACCCTAGACATAATCCTAAATTTAACACTCAGCATAGCCCTAAACCTAACTCAAACCCTAAACCTAACCATAAACCTAAACATAACAATAGCCCTAACCCTAACCCTAAACCAAAATCTAACCCTAACCCTAACACTATATCTAATCCTATCCATTACCCTAACCCTAACCTAACCTTAATGATAATCCTAGCCCTAAAACTAACTCTATCATATTCCTATCCCTAGACCTAACCCTAAAACTAACCCTCTCCCTAGTCAAACCCTATCTCAAAACCACACCCTTACACTAACCATAACCCTAAACCTAACCCTAGTTCTAAACCTACCCCTAACCATAACTCAAGACCTATTCCTAACCTTAACCCTAGTTCTAACCTAAGCTCTAATCCAACCCACTACCATAACCATAACTCTTACCCTAATGCTAACCCTAAGCCTAACCATAACACTATTACTAATGCTAACCCTATCAATTACCCTAAACCTAACCTGAACCCTAAACTGAACCCTGTCATTACCCTAACACTAACACTAATGCTAATTCGAGCCCTAAACCTAAATCCTAACTTAAACAGAACCTTAACCTTGACCCTAATTTTAAAATTTCCCCTAGCTCTAAAACTGACCATTACACTAAGCCTAAACTTTACACTAGATGTAGACCGAAACTTGACCCTAAAATTATCTTTAACCATAACCCTAGACCTGATATTAGCCCTAGCCCTAATCCTAGCCCTAAACATAAAAAAAAAAACACTAATCCTCATCCTAGCCCTAAACCTAGCCTTAATCATAACCCTAACTCTACGACTAGCCCTATCCATACTCTAACCCTAACCCTACCTCTAAACCTAGTTATAATGCCATCCCTTTTCCTAAACATAAACCTAACCATAACCCTATCGCTAGGCCTAAACTGAACACTAACTCTAGCCCTAATCCTGGACTTAACTTAACCTTTATCCAAACCCTAACCCTAATCCTAGCCCTAAGACAAACTCTAACCCACACAATAGCCCTATTCCTAGTTCTAACCCTATCCTTTACCATAACTCTAAACTTAGCCCTAACCCTAGCCCTAACCCTTGCCCTATCCATAGTCCTAGCCTACCCCTACATCTAAGCCTAAGTCTAAATATAACCAAAACCATAAACCTAAGCCTAACACTAACAGTAGACCTAACACTAATACTCATCATAAAACTTGTGCTAACCCTATCCCTGGAACTCAAACAAAACCGAGCAATAGACTTTACCCTAAACCTTAACATAAATCAAACCATGAATTACACCTAGAACAAATCCTAGCCCTAATTCAAGTCCTAAACCTAATCTTAAATCGAACCCTGACCCTGACTTAAACCCTAACACTCACCCTACATCTGAAACTCCACTCTTACCTTAAACCAAACCCTAAGAGTAAACCTAGTCATAATTTGAGTCCCCATCCTAAAACTAACCCTGTCCCTGACTTCTACTAACAATAACCCTAGCTCTAAATTCATCCTAACCTTAAACCTAACCATAAACACTAACCCTAAATCTAACTAAATTGTAATCCTGATTCTTACATTATTTATTACCCTAACTGTAGCCCTTATGATAACACAAAAACTAGCCATAATCTGAGCCCTAAACCTAGCTTTAACACTAACCCTAATCCTAACCCTACCCCTAACATTAGCTCTAACTCTATCCCTAAACCTAAGCAAAACCCTAACCCTGAAGGAAACCCTAGACCTATCCCTAAACCTTAGGCTAATCAAAACCCTAACCCTATAAATAGTCCTAAACCTAGCCCTCATTCTAGCTCTAACCTATCCCAAACCCTAACCCTAACCCTGACCTTTATTCTGACCATAACCCTAAACCTAGTTATAAACCTGATTCTAACCCTACACCAAACCTTAACACAAGCCCTACCAGTAAACTTATACTAAACCTGACTCTACCACTAGCCCTCGACCTAAACCTAATCCTAAATGTAGCCTTATCTCTAGCCCAAGACATAAACAAAAACCTAGCCCTAGCCCTAACAAACCCTTAACCTAATCCAAAGTCTAACCCTACCCCTAAACATAAACCTAATCCTAATTCTGCCTTTAACCTTACCCCTAACACTAACCTGAAAACAGAACCTGCAGTTAACACTAAGCTAATTCTAAACCTGACCCTAGCTGAAAATCTAAACCTGAAACTAGACCTAGCCATAACCCTAACCCTACAACTAGCCCTAATTATAACCTACCTCTTACGTTACCCATAGCCCTAACCCTACACCTTAACCTAACACAAAACCTAGAGTGAATCCTAAGTCTAAACCTAGCCCTAGGTGTAACACTAACCCTTACCTAGCCCTAATCATAACCCTAACTGTAGCCTTAGTCCTAAATTTATTCAATGCCTAACTCTTACCATAAATATAAATTTAGACTTATTCCTAATTCTAACCCAAACCCTAGACCTAACCCTAAACTTAACCCTATCCCTAAACCTAGCTCTGAACATACACATTACCCTAACCCTAAACCTAACCCTATTGATAACCCTAGCCATAACCCTAACCCTAACTCTAATCCTAACCAGAAAACTAACCCTAGACCTAATACTAAACCTAACACTTGCCATAGCTCTAACTCTAGCTCAAACCCTAACCTGCACTAGGAACCTAAACCTAACCATGCATTAAACTTAACCCTAAAACTAAATCTAACTCTAAACCTAAATCTAAACTTACATCTAACCATATCCATTACCCTAACCCTTATCCTAACCCTAATCATATATATAGCCCTAACCCTAACCCTAACCCTAACCCTAAACCTACCGTAATCTTAACACTAGACCTAACGCTGAACCTAACCCAAAACTTAGGGCTATTAAAGCTAGCTTAGGGTTAGGTATAGGGTTATATTTAGGGTAAATTTTAGGTTTTGAGCTAAGGTTGGGTCCAGGACGAGGGTTAGATTTAGTGTTATGGTCAGGGTTAGGTTTAGGGTTAGGGCTGGGGATTTCATTAGGGTTAGGATTAGGTTTAGAGTAAGAGATTGGGTTAGATGTAAGGGTAGCTTTATGATTAAGTTAGGTTTAGTTTTAAGTTTAGTATTAGGGCTAGGTTTACTGTTAGTTTTAGGGTAAGAGTTAGCGTCTGAGTTACGGTTAAGGCTATGTCGAGGTTTAGGGTTAGGTTTAGGCCTAGGGTTAGGTTTATTGTTAGGGTAAGGGTTTAGTTAGGGTTATGGATAGGGTTATCATTAATGTCAGGGTTAGAATTAGGGTAATGGCTACAGTTAGAGCTAGTGTTAGGTCTAGGGTTAAGGTTAGGATTAGGGCTATGGTTAGGGTTATGGTTAGGGATAGTGATAGATTTATGTTTAGGCTAAGGGTTAGGCTTTGAGCTAGGGTTAGTCTAAGGTGAGGGTTAGGACTAGGGTTAGGTTTAGTGTGAGGGTTATTCTTAGGGTAGGATTAGGCTTCAATTAGGGTTAGAATTATTTAAGTTTTGTGTTAGGTTTAGGCCTAGGATTAGTGCAATATGTAATGTAAGTTCTATGGTTCTGATTAGAGCTAGTTTTAGGGTTAGGGTTATGGCAAGTTTTACAGTTAGTTTTAGATTTTGGGTTAAGGTCAGGTTTAGAGCTAGGTTTAATGTTAGTCAAAGGGCCAGTGTTCAGGTTAAAATTAGGGTTAGGGTGAAATCCAAAATAGAACTAGGGTTAGGTCTGGTGGTAGGGTTAGTGTTTGGTTTAGGTTAAGGGTTATTGTTTGGGCTAGCACTAAGTTTTTGTTTAGGTCAAGGGCTACAGTAATAGCTAGATTTAGGATTAGTTTTAGGTATGGGGCTAGTCTTAGGTTTAGGTTTAGGTATAAGTTTACTGGTAGGGCAGTTTCAGGTTTCAGTTTCTGTTTAGGGTCAGGTTTAGACCTACAATTAGTGTTAGGGTCAGAATAAGGGTGAAGGTTAGGGTGAGGTTGGGGTTAGGATTAGATCTAGAATGAAGGCTGGTGTTAGGACTAGTAATAGGATTATTGTTTGGGTTTGGCTAAGGATTAGGATAAGGACTAGATTTAGCATTATGAATAGGGTTTGGCTTAGGGTAATGGATAGAATTAGATCTAGGTTTAGGGCTAGGATTAGGGTTAGGGTTAGGGCTAGTTTTAGAGTTAGGGTTAGGGTTAAATCTAGTGTTAGGGCTCGGATTAGGGCTATTTTTGTGTTAGAGTTAGGGCTACGGTTTGGCTAAGGCCAATTAAAGAACTAGGGTTATGATTAGGGTTAGTTTTAGGGTTAGGGTTTCGGCTAGGTCTAGTGTTAGCATTAGTTTCAGAGTTAGGGTGATATTTAGAACTAGGGTTTGTGTTTGGATATGAGTCAGAGTGAGGGTTAGTTTTAGGCCTAGGACTCGAATTAGAGCTCGGGTTATTGGGTTATGGCTAGTTATGGTTTAGTGTTTGGTTTAGGTTAAGATTTAAGGTTAGAACAATGGCTCAGTTTTATTTTAGGGCTAGGGCTTGGATTAGGGCTAGTTTTAGGATTAGCAATAGTGTTAGAGCTAGTTGTAGAATGAGGTTTAGGCTTAAGATTAGGGTTAGATTTAGTTATGTTTAGATCTAGGGTTAGGGCTATGGCTAGCTTTAGGACTCAGGTTAGGGCTATTGTGAGGTTTACAGTAACGAATAGGGTTATAAATAGAAATAGGGCTAGGGTGTGAGTTAGAGTTAGTGTTAGGGCTAGGTTTAGGGGTAGGGTTAAGGTTAGGGTTCAAATAGGGCTAGGATTAGTGCTAGGATTAGTGCTAGGTTTAGGCCTATGTTTAGGGCTAGGGTTAGGTTTAGATTTAGGGGAAGGGATGGGGTTATATAGCTGGGTTCAGTGCTAGGGCGAGGGTTATATTTAGAGAATAGGGTTAGGTTCAGGGTTTGGGTTAGGATTAAGTCTAAGTTTAGGGCTAGGATGAGGTTTAGGGTTTCCATTGGGGTTAGGGCTAGGATTAGGGCTAGGGATAATGTCAGGTCTAGGGTTATGGTTAGGGATAGTGTTAGGAATAGGTTTATGGCTATGTCTAGTGTAAGGGTTAGGTTTAGTGTAGGGCTCAGGTATAGAGCTAAGTTATTATTAGGGTCAGAGTATGGGTTAGGGTTTGGTTTGGGTTAAGGTTTAAGTTTAGGGCTAAAATTAGCATTGGGGTTAGTGTTGGGGTTAGAGTAATGGATAGAGTTAGGTTTACAGTTCAGATTAGGTTTAGAGTAATATATAGGGATAGTGTTAGGGATAGGGTTAGGGTTAGGCCCTGCATTAGCATTTGGTTTAAGCTAACCTAAGGAATAGGTTTAGTGCTTATGTTATGGCTTAAGTTAAGGTTACGATTAGGGCTAGAATTTGGGTTACTCTTAGGGTTAGTGTTAGGGTTCGGTTTAGGGTAAGTGTTAGGGTATGAGCTAGGTTTAGGGCTAGGGAAAGGGTTAGTGTTAGAATCAGGGCTACGATTAGGGCTACGGTTAGTGTTAGTGTAAGGGTTAGTTTTAGGGTTAGGGCTAGTGTTAGCATTAGGTTTAGGGTTATGTTTAAGGTAATGGATAAAGTTAGAGCTAGGATTTGGGCTATGGTTACACTTAGGATTAGGGATAGGGTTAGGGTTAGGTTTAGAGCTAGTGTTATGTTTAGAGTATAGGTTAGATTTTGAGCTAGGGATAGGGCTAGGGCAAGCATTAGGTTTAGTGTTTGTGCTAGGATTAGGGTTAAGGTTATGCTTAGGTCTAGGTTTAGGGCTTGTATAGGGCTAGGATTTGTGTGAGGTTTATGGCTAGTGGTAATGTAAGGGCTAGGGTTATGGTTATGGCTAGTGTTTTGGGTTAGGGTTATAGATATGTCTAGTGTTAGGTTTAAGTTTTGGGAAGGATAAGGTTTAAAGATAGGGTTTGTGTTAGGGTAAGCGTCAGTGTTCGGGTTAGCATTGGGTTTATTGTTAGGGCCAGAATTAGAACTAGGTTTAGGTCTAGAGCTAGGGTTAGTCTTTGCGTTAGGTTAATGGTTATTTTAGGGCTACGGCTAGGTTTTTGTTTGGGATTAGGGCTGGAGTTATGGCTATATTTAGGATTAAGTTTAGGTCTAGTGCTAGTATTATGGTTAGGTTTAGGTATAGGTTTACTGGTAGGACTAGTGTTAGGGTTCGGTTTAGTGTTAAGGTCAGGCTTTGACCTAGGGTTAGTGTTAGTGTCAGAATAAGGGTAATAGTTTGGCTTAGGCTTGGGGGGTTAGGTTAGAGATAGAATAAGGGCTAGGATTAGGGCTAGTAATATAGTTAGTTTTTGGGGTAAGCTAAGGATTAGGGTTAAAACTAGGGTAGCATTAGGGTGAGAGTTTGGCTTAGGGTAAGAAAAAGGTTTAGAGCTAGGTTTGGGTTAGTGTTAGGGTTAGGGTTAGGGTTAGGGTTAAAGCTAGGGTTGAGGCTCAGATTAGCGCTAGGTTTTGTGTTAGGGTTAGGGCTATGGCTAATGTAAGAATTAGCTTTTTGGTTAGGGGTAGTTTTAGCATTAGGATTAGGGCTAGGTCTAGTGTTTTGGGTAGGTTTAGGGTTAGAGTGATGTTCAGAGTAGGGTTAGTTTTAGGGTCAGACTCAGGGTCAGTATTAGTTGTAGGGAAAGCTTTAGGACTAGGTGTAACGTTAAGATTTGTTTTAAGTTAAGAGTTAGTCTTAGGGCTATAGCTCAGTTTTGTTTGTGGGCTATGGCTAGGGTTAGATCTAGTTTTCAAATTAGAATTAGATTTAAGGCTATTGTTAGTGTGAGGTTTAGGTTTAGAATTAGGGTTAGATTTAGAGTTAGGGTTAGTTCTAGGTTTAGGACTATGGCTAGTTTTAGGACTAAGTTTAGGGCTAGTGATATGGTTAGGCAATATATAAGTTTGGTACTAGAAATAAATCTAGGGCTAGAGTTATGTTTAGTCTTAGGGCTAGTGTTAGAGTTCAGGTTACAGGTAGCAATAAATTAGGGGTAGGATTTGAGCTATGGTTAGTGTTAGGATTAGGCCTAGAGTTAGGGCTAGGGTTAGTGTTAATGGTAGTGTTAGGGTTAGAGTTAGGGATAGGGGAAAGGATGTGGTTATACCTAGGTTCAGAACTAGGGCGAGGGTTGAAATTAGGGTTTGGGTTATGGTTGGGGTTCGGGTTAGGATTAAGGCTAGGATTAGGACTAGGATGAGGGCTCAGATTTGTGTTAGGTTTAAGGCAAGAATAAGAAAGAGTGCTAATGTCAGGTCTAGGGTTACAGTTAGGGATAGTGTTAGGCTTAGTTTTATGGCTAGGTCTAGTTTAAGGGTTATGTTTAGGGTAAGGGTCAGTTTAGAACTAGGTGTGTTATTAGAGCCAGTGTCTTGCTCAGAGTTTGGTTTAGGTTTTGGTTTAGTTTTAGGGCTCGGATTAGCATTAGGGTTCAGTTTAGAGTTAGGGTTAGAGTAATTGATAGGGTTAGGTTTAGTGTTCATTTTAGGTTTGGGTAAGGATAGGGTTACTGTTAGTGATAGGTTTGGGGTTAGGCCTAAATGGATAGGGTTAGATTTAGGTTTAGGACTAGGGTTAGTGTTAGGTTTAGCATAACTGTTAGGGTTTGTGCTAGGATTAGGACTATGGCAAATGTTAGTTTTATGGTTAGGTTTAACTTTAGGCTTTGTGTAGGTTTATGGTTAGGACTAGGGTTAAGTTTAGAGTTAGGGTTAGAGTAGGTTTAGGGTTAGGTCTAGTGTTATCATGATGTTATAATTAGGGATAGGGTAATGGGTGGTTTTATAGCTATGTTTAAAGGTATGTTTGGGTTAGGCTTATGTTTCGGGTAATGGATAGGTTTAGGTCTAGGGTTATGGTTATGATTAGGGCTAGGGTTAGATTTAGGTCTAGGGTTAGTGTTAGGTTTAGGTTTAGAATAAGTGTTATGGTTTGAGCTATGGTTAGGGCTAGGTTGATGATTAGGTTTAGTGTCAGGTCTAGGTTTAGAATTAGTGTTAAGTTAAAGGTTTGGATTATCATTAGGGTTAGGGTTATGTTTAGTCTAATGGATAGGGTTAGACCTAGTGTTAGGGCTAGGATTATGTTAGATTAAGTCTAGGAGTAGGTTTAGGGTTAGGGCCAGATTTAGGGTTAGGGTTAGGTTTAGGGTAATGGTTAGGGCTAAGATTTGGGTTAAGGTTAAAACAAGGTGTAGTGCTCAGTATAGGGATAGATTTTTGTTTAGGTTAAGGCTATGGCTAATGTAAGAACTAGAGTTATGATTAGGGCTACTTTTAGGATTACAGTTAGGGCTAGTACTAGTTTTAGGTTTACAAACACTTTTAGGGCGATGTTAGAGCTAGGGTTAGTTTAAGGTCAGAGTCAGGCTCAAGGTAGGTTTTAGGGTTAGGTTAGAACTGGAATTAGGGCTAAGCTTAGGGCTAGGTGTAGGGTTAGGTCTTGGTTTATATTAAGTGTTAGGGTTAGGGTTATGGCTCAGTTTTGTTTTAGGGCTTGAACTAGATTAGGGCTAGTTTTAGTATTAGTGTTAGTTTTAGGGCTATTGTTAGTGTGAGGTTTCGGCTTAGGGTTAGGGTTGGACTTAGAGATATGGTTAGTTCTAGGGTTAGGGCTAGGGCTAGTGTTAGTGCTAAGTTTAGGGGGAAGTGTTAGGGTTATGGTAAGGGATAGGGTTAGATCTAGGAATAGGTCTAGGCAAGAGTTAATGTTAGTCTTAGTGCTAGTGGTATGATTAGGGCTAAATTAGTGCTAGGATCAGGTCTAGGATTAGTGTAAGGGTTAAGTCTAGAGTTAGAGTTAGGGTTAGATTTTGGGGAAGAGATGGGGTTATAGCAAGGTTCAGAACTAGGGTGAGGGGTAAAATTAAGGATAGGGCTACAATTAGGGGTCGGGTTAGGATCAAGGCTAGGTTTAGGGCTAGGATGAGGGCTATAGTTTGTGTTAGGGTTATTGCAAGAATTAGGGGTAGGACTAATATCAATTCTAGGGTTATGGTTAGGGATAGTTTTGGGGTAAGATTTATGGCTAGGTCTAGTTTTAGAGTTAGGTTTAGGGTGAGGTTCAAGTTGAGAGCTAGGGGTATTATAATAGTCAAAGTCAGTTTTTGGGTTTGGGTTAGGTTGAGGTTTAGGGTTATGGCTCAAATTAGCATTAGGTTTGAGTTAGGGTTAGGGTAATGGATAAGGTTAGGTTTAGGCTTCAGATTTTGTTAGGGCTCAGGTTAGATTTAGGGTAATGGATAGGGTTATTGTAAGGCCTAGGGTTAGAATTAGGTTTATGGTTATCATTTTGTAATGGAAGGGGTTAGAGCTAGGGTTAGAGGTAGGGTTATGTTTAGAATTTGGGCTAGAGTTAGGGTTAGCGTTCGGCTTATCATTTTCTTAAGGTTGGGTTAAGGGTAAGGGTCAGGGATTGAGTAAGTGTTAGGGCTATTTTGAGGCTTCAGGGATAGGGTTAGGGTTAGGGCTAGGTTTAGCATTATGTTTAGGGTTATGGTTATGGTAATGGATACAGTTAGAGCTAGGGTTTGGGCTATGGTTACAGTTAGGATTAGGGCTAGGATTGGGGTTAGGTTTTGGGCTAGGGTTAGGTTTAGGGTAAGGGCTAGGGTTTGAGCTAGTGTTAGTGATAGGGCTGGGTGGAGGATTAGGTTCAGCCTTAGGTCTAGGGACAGAATTATGGTAGGTTTAGGGTTAGGGTTAAGGTTAGGGCTAGGGTTATCATTAGGGTCAGGATAATGGTTAGGGTAATGGATATGGTTAGATGTAGGTTTAGGTTTAGGATTAGATTTAGTTTTAGTGTTAATGTTAAAGCTATGGTTATGTTTAGGTTTATGGTACGGGTTAGGTTTTGAGCTAGGGTTAGGGCTATGGCGAGTGTTACTTTTAGAGTTAGGTCTATTGTAAGTTTTTGGGTTATGGTTAGGTTTACGTTTAGGGTTAAGGCTAGGGTTTTCAACACAGTTAGGTGTATGATTAGGAAAATTGTAGGTTTAGAGCTAGGTTTAGGGATCGGATTAAGTTCAGTGTTAGGGCCAGGGTTAGGATTTAGAGTAAGGTATAGGTCTAAGTTTATATTTATGGTAAGGGATAGGCTTTGAGTAAGGTTTAAGACTAAGGTTAGGGTTAGGTTTAGGGTTAGAGTTAGGGATAGGGTTAGGGTTGGGGTTACGCTTTGGGCTATGTTTAGGCCTAGAATTTGCTCTAGATTTTGTGTTAGGATAAGGCATAGAGTTAGGGCTATGGTTAATGAAAGAGCTAGGATTATTATTAGGGCTAGTTGTAGGCTTAGGGTTTTGGCTATGTCTAGTGTTAGTTTTTTTTTTTTTTTTTTTTTTTTTTTTTTGGTTAGGGTCAGGTTTAGAGATAGGTTTAGTTTTAAAGGCAGGGTCAGTGTTCAGGTTAGAGTTAGAGCTAAGGTTAAAGCCAGAATTAGGACTAGGTTTATGTCTATGGGTAAGGTTAGTCTTTGCATTAAGTTAAGGATTATTGTTAGGGCTAACCCTAGGGTTTTGTTTAGGTCTAGAGGTAGAGTTAAGTCTAGATTTAGGATTAGGTTTAGGTCTACTGCTAGTGTTAGGGTCTGGTTTAGGTATAAATTTACTGGTAGGGCAAGTGTTACGTTTGGTCTAGCATTAGAGTCAGGTTTAGACCTAGGTTAGTTTTATGGCCAGAATAAGGGTCAGAGTTAGGATTAAGGTTCGGGATAGGGTTAGAGCTATAATGAGAGCTAGGGTTAGGACTATTAATATGGGGAGAGGTCTGATTAGGCTGAGGATTAGGGATAGGTCTAGGGTTACCATTACGGTTAGGGTTTTGCTTAGGGTTAGGGATAGGGTTAGAGCTAGTGTTAGGGGTAGTGGTAGGGATAGGTTTGGGTTTAAAGCTAGGTGTAGGGCTCGGATTAGGGCTAGTTTTAGTGTTAGTGTTGGGCTAGGGTTAGGGCAACAGTTAATGTAAGGACCAGGGTTACAATTAGGGTTAGCATTGGGGTTAGGGTTAGGGGTAGTTCAAGTGTTAGTGTTAGATATACAGTTAGGCTGATATTTAGAGCTAGAGTTATTTTTAGGATAGGATCCAGGGTCAGGGTTAGTTTTAGTGTTTGAGTTAGGACTTGAATTAGGGCTAGGTTTACTGTTAGGGTTTGGTTTAAGGTTTGCATCATGTTTAGAGCTAGGGTGAGTGTTAGGATATGAGTCAGGTTCAGGGTAAGTTCTAAGGTTAGGGTTAGGACTCAATTAGGGCTAGGATGAGTTTTTTAGTATTTTAGTGTTTGGTTTAAGTTAAGGTTTAGTGATAGGTCTATTGCTCGTTTTTGTTTTAGTCCTAGGGTTAGAGTTAAGGCTAGTTTTACAATTAGTATTAGTGATAGGGCTAGTGTTGGTGTTAGGCTTAGACTTATTGTTAGGGTTACATTTATAATTATGTTAGATATAAGGATTACCTAGGATTAAGGATACGGCAAGGTTTAGGGCCAGGGTTAGAGTTATGGTAAGGGATAGGTTTAAAACTTGGAATAGGGCTAGTGTGAGAGTTAGAGTTAGTGATAGGGCTAAAATTAGAGTTAGGGTTTGGTATAGGGTGAAATGAGGGCTAGGATTAGGACTAAGGTTAGTGTACAGCTTAGGCCTAGCGATAGGGATAGGGTTAGGTTTAAGTTTAGGATAAAGAATGGCCTTATAGCTAGGTTTAAACGTAGGGTGAGGGAGAGAGTTAGGGTTAGCACTAGGGCTGGGGTTAAGGTTTATGATTAAGGCCAGGTTTAGGGCTAGGAGGAGGGCTAGTGGTTGTATTAGATTCAGGACTAAGATTAGTGCTAGGGCTAATATTAGGTCTAGGGTTATGGTTAAAGATAGTTTTAGGGTTAGGCTTATGGCTAAGTCTAGTGTAAAGGTTAGGTTTAACGTAAGGGTCAGGTTTAGAGCTCAGGGCATTATTGGGATTAGGATTTGGCTTAGGTAAGGATTTAGGTTTACGTCTCAAATTAGCATTAGGGTTAGGATTAGGGGTACAGTTAGGGTTTGTTTTAAGTTTCAGGTTTGGTTTAGGGTAATTGATATGGTTAGTGTTAGTGATAGGGCTAGGGTTAGGCTTAGAGTTATGGTTAGGGTAATTGATAGGGTTAGAGCTTAGGTTAGAACTAGAGTTATGGTTACGAATATGCCTTGAGTTAGGGTTAGAGTTAGTGTTAGACTAGGGTTAAGTTTAGGTTTAGGGTTATGTTTAGCATAAAGTTTAGGTTTTGAGCTAGGTTTAGGGCTAGATTTAGGGATAGGTCTATGGATAGGATTATGGTAGGTTTAGGTTTAGAGTTAGAGTTAGGGCTAGGGTTATCATTAACATTAGGGTCAGGGTTAAGGTAATGGATAGGGTTAGGTTAGGTTTAGATTTTTTTTAGAACTAGAATTAGTGATAAGGTTAGGATTAGAGCTATGGTTATGTTTAAGTTTACGGTTATGTTTATGGTTTGTTCTAGATTTAGGGCTATGCTGAGTTTAATTTTAGGGTTATGTCTATGGTTAGTTATCCAGTTAGGGTTAGGGATAACATTGGGGTTCGGGCTAGGATTATCAATAAGTTTAGGTTTAGGGTTAGGGTAATGGGTAGTTTTAGAGCTAGGTTTAGGGCTAGGTTAAGTTTAGGATTTGGGTGATGGTTAGTGTGAGAGTTATGTATAGGTATGGGCTTATATTTAGGGTAAGGGTTAGGCTTTTAGCTATCTTAGGACTAAGGTGAGGGCTAGGGTTAATCATAGGGATAGTGTTAGGGTTAGGGTTGTGCTTAGGGCTAGGTTTAGGCCTAAAATTATCTCTATTTTTAGAGTTAGGTTTAGGCCTAAGGTTAGGTCTATGGGTAATGTAAGATATAGGGTTAAGATTCGGGCTAGTTTTAGTGTTAGGGTTATAGCTGGGTCTAAAATGAGTTTTAGGTTTTTGTTAGTTTCAGGTTTAGAGGTAAGTATAGTGTTAAAGGCAGGGTCAGTGTTTGGGTTAGAGTTAAATTTAGGGTTAAAGCCAGAATTAGGCGTAGGTTTAGGTCTAGGAGTAGAATTAGTGTTTGGGTTAGGTAAAGGTTTTTTTAGCGCTAGGGCTAGGATTTTGTTTAGGTCTAGAGCTAGAGTTCAGGCTAGATTTAGAATTAGGTTTAGGTCTAGAGCTAGTGGTAGGTTTAGGTTTATGTAAAAGATTACATGTAGGGCTAGTGTTAGGGTTTCCTTTAGGGTTAGGCTCAGGTTTAGACCTAGGGTTTATGTTATGGTCAGAATAAGGGTCAGATTTAGGGTTAGGGTTTGGAATATCGTTAGAGATAGAAAGAGATCTAGTGTTAGGACTATTAATATGGTTAGGATTAGTTTAGCCTAAGGATTAGGGATAGGTCTAGGGTTACCATTAGGATTAAGGTTTTGCTCAGGGAAAGGCATAGGGTTAGGGCTAGGGGTAGGTTTATGTTTAGGGTTAAAGGTAGGTTATAGGGCTCAGATTAGGTTGAGTTTTTTGTGTGAGGTTTAAGGCTAGGGTAGGGCAATGGCTAATATAAGGACTAGGGTTACAATTAGGGTTGGGGGTAGGGGTAGGTCACGTTTTAGGGTTAGGTTTAAGATTAGGGTGATATTTATAGCTAGAGTTAGTGTTAGGATATCATTCAGTTCTGGGTTAGTTTTAGGGTTAGGGTTAGGACTCGAATTAGGGCTAGTTTTACTTTAGGGTTCAGTGTAAGTTTAGGGTGGTGTTTAGAGCTAGAATGAGTGTTAGGATATAAGTCAGGTTCAGGGTTATTTTTAAGGTTATGATTAGGACTCGACTTAGGGCTAATGTTACTCTAGCTGTAGTGCTAGGGTTTGGTTTAAGTTAAGGTTATTGTTAGGCCTTTTGCTCGGTTTTGTTTTAGTGCTATGGCTAGGGTTAGGTCTAGTTTTATGATTAGATTTATGGTTAGGGCTAAGGTTATGGTTAGGTTTAGGTTTAAGACTAGATTTAAGGCTAGGATTAGGGCTAGGATTTGTGTTAGGTTTAGGGCAGGAATTAGGGCTAGGACTAATGTCAGGACTAGATTTATAGTTAGTGATATTTTTAGGGTTAAGTTTATGGCTATGTCAATTTAAAGTGTTCCGTTTAGGGAAAGGGTCAGATTAAGAGCTGGGGTATTATTAGGGTCAGTGTCAGGCTTCAGGTTTGGGTTAGGTTAAGGTTTAGGGTTAAGGTTCAAATTAGCATTAAGTTAGAATTACTGTTAGGGTAATGGATAGTGTTAAGTTTAGGGTTCAGGTTAGGTTTAAGGTAATGGATATGGTTAGGGTTTGTGATAGGTTTAGGGTTAGGCCAAGGGTTAGCATTAGGGTTATGGATATTTTTAGGGTAATTTATAGAATTAGACCCAGGGTTAGGGCTAGGATAATGGTTAGGATTATGGCTAGAGTTAGGGTTATGGACAGGGATAGGGCGAGGGTTACACTTAGGATTAGGTTTAGGGGATGGTTTAGCTTTTGAGCTAGGATTTTTGCTATGGCTAAGGTTAATTTAGGGTTTGGTCTAGGTTTATGGTCATGGTTAGAGTAATGGTTAGTGCTGTGATTATTATTAGGGTTAAGGTAATAAGTTTAGATGTCAGGTTAAATATAGGGTTAGGTTGAGGTTAGTTCTAGGTTTAGGTTTAGGATTAGGGTTAGGGTTTGAGCTAGCTTAGATTTAGGGTTAGGGTTAGTTTTAATGTTAGTTCTAGGGTTAGACTTATATTTAGAGTTAGCGTAGGTTTAGCTTTAGGTCTAGAGTTATCATTAGGGTTAAGTTTAGGATTACAGTATTGGGTATGGTTCAAAGTAGGATTAGGACTTGTGTGAAGGATAGGATTAGGGCTGTGGTTAGGGTTAGGTTTACGGTTAACTTAAGTGTAAGGATTAGGGATTGAGCCAAATTAAGGGCTAGGGTGAGGGTTAGGGTTACAGTCTGGGCTAGGGTAGGGTTAGGATTACGTTTAGGACTAGGGTTAGCATTAGTATTAGGGTTATGTTTATTGTAATGGATAAAGTTAGAGGTAGGGTTTGGGCTATGGTTACAGTTAGGGTTAGGGCTAGAGTTAGGGTGAGGTTTAGGGTTTGGGCTAGGGTTATGTTTAGAGTAAGGTTTAGGGTTACAGCTAGGTTTAGGGCTAGAATGAGAGTTAGGGTTATTGTTAGTGCTAGGTTTAGGGTTAGGGTTATGCTTAGAGTTCGTCTACTGTTAGGGTTAGGTTTTGGGTTAGGATAATGTTTAGAGTTAGGATTTTGTAAGGGTAAGTGTCAGTGTTCAGGTTAGGATTAGGTTTAGGTTTAGGTCCAGAATGAGGACTAGGGTAGGTCTAGGGGTAGAGTTAGTGTTTGGTTTATGTTAATAATTATTGTTAGGACTAAGGGTAGGGTTATGGCTATATTTAGAATTAGGTTTAGGTCTAGGGCTAGTGTTAGTGTTAGGTTTAGGTTTAGGGTTATTGGTAGGGCTAGTGTTCAGGTTTCGGGAAAGTGTTAGGGTCAGGTTTAAACCTAGGTTTAGTGTTAGGGTCAGAATATGGGTCAGCGTTAGGTTTAGGGTTTAGGTCAAGTTTAGAGCTAGATTGAGGGCTAGGTTTAAAACTAGTAATAGAGTTAGGGTTTGGGGTATGCATAGAATTATGGTTAGGACTATGGTAGCAATAGGGTGAGGGTTTGACTAAGTGTAAGAAATAGGGTTAGAGCTAGGATTAGGACTAGGGATAGGGTTAAGTGTAGGGCCAGGGTAAGGGTTAGGGTTAAAACTAGGGTTAGGCCTTGGATTAGGGCTAGGTTTTGTGTTAGGTTTAGGGCTATGGCTAATTTAATAACTGGCATTAGGATTAGGGCTAGTTTTAAGGTTATGTTTAGGTTGAGGTCTAGTGTTAGGATTAGGTTTAGGGATAGGGTGATGTGTAGAGCTAGGTTTAGTGTTAAGGTCAGCGTCAGGGTTAGTATTAGTTGTAGGGTTAGTGTTAGGACTCAAATTAGGTGTAGGGTTAGGGCTAGGTGTAGGATTAGGGTTTGGTTTAGGTTAAGGTTTATTATTAGGGCTAGGGCTAGGTTTTTGTTTAGGTCTTGGGCTAGAAATATGACTAGATTTAGGATTAGGTTTAGGTCTAGGGCTAGTGTTAGGGTTAGGTTTAGGTATAGGTTTATTGCTAGTGCTAGTGTTAGGGTTTGGTTTATGCTTAGGGTCAGTTTTAGACATATGTTTACCTTTAGGGTTAGAATAAATGTCAGGGTTAGGTTTAGGGTTTGGGTTATGGTTAGAGCTACAATGAAGGCTAGGATTAAGATTAGTGATAGGGTGAGTGTTTGGTTTAGGCTATGGATTAGAGTTAGGCCTAGGGTTAGCATTAGGGTTAGGGTTAGCTTAGGGTAAGGGATAGGTTTATAGCTAGGATTAGGGCTATTGTTAGGGTTAGCATTAGGGCTAGAGTTCAGTTTAGGTTTAGGGTTAAAGCTAGGGTTAGGTCTTGCATTAAGGCTAGGTTTTGGTTAGAGTTAGGGCTAGTTTTAGAGTTATGGCCAATGTATGGACTAGGGTTATGATTTGGGCTATTTATAGGATTAGGATTAGGAGTAGGTCTAGTGGTACTGTTAGGTATAACATTTAGATCTAGGGTTAGTGTTAGGGTCAAATGCAAGGTCAGAGTAGTTTCAGCTTTAGGGTTTGGACTCAAATTAGGGCTAAGGTTAGGGCTAGGAGTAGGGTTATTTTTTGATTTAGGTTAAGTTTTAAAGTTAGGGCTATGGCCTGGTTTTGTTTTAGGGCTAGGGCTATGGTTAGGGCTAGTTTTAGGCTTAGCATTAGGTTTAGGGCTAGTGTTAGGCTTAGGTTTAGGCTTAGGGTTAAAGTTAGATTTCGATTTCGGATTAAATCTAGGGTTAGGTCTAGGGCTAAGTATACGGCTACTGTTAGGTCTTGGTTTATGGCTAGGATTAGGGTTATGGTAAGGGATAAGTGTTAGAACTAGAAATAGGGCTAGGGTGAGATTGAGAGTTATTCTTATGGCTAAGCTTAGTGTTTGGTTAGGTATAGGGCTTAATTAGGGCTAGTAATAGGGCTAGGATTATGGTTATGTTTAGGCCTAAGGTTAGTTTTGGGCTTAGTGCCGCAGTCTGGCTGGGCACAAAATCACGAGCCACCACACAGCTTGTAGATTCAAACAGCAACTCTTTATTCCCAAACTCACACCAGCCGTCTACAATCACGTTCTGGGGAAATCCACGTTCTCTGCCCAAATCCACCCCCACTGGGCTTCTGTCTCCCAAAAAAATACTGTCTGAATCCCGTGAGAACTCAAGGGGAACTCAGGCAGCAGGATATGCCCTATTCCCAGCAGGAATAACCTTAAACCTGGAACCACCCTAAACCCAGATAGTCCTAAACTGGGAACACACTAAACCCGGATTATCCTAAACCAGGAACACCCTAAACCCGGATCCGCCCTGGTCCTTGAGCAAGGTCACCTTAGATGCAATGTCATTGCAAAATGTCCTATTTCCACGAGTCATTCCACTAAGCAACATGGGGTACGCTGGCAAGGAAATTGTCATACCTACTTGGCTAATGGCTCCCAGCAGCTTAGGGTTAGGTTTCATGTAAACGATGGGGTTAGAGCTAGGGATAGGGCTAGGGTGAAGGTTATAATTAGTGTTAGAGCTAGGGGTTCATTAGAGTTAAGGTTAAGGCTAGCTGTAGGGCTAGGATGAGGGTTAGGGTTTGTGTTAGGGTTAGGGCTAGGATTAGTGTTAGGGTGAATGTCAGGTCTATGGTTATGGTTAGAGATAATTTTAGGGTAAGGAATATGGCTATGTTTAGTGTAAGTGTTAGGTTTTAGGTAGGGGTCAAATTTAGATCTAGGGGTATTATTAGAGTCAGAGTCATGTTTAGGGTTTTGTTTAGGTTAGGGTTTAGGGTTAGGCCTCGAATAAGCATTAGGGTTTGGGTTAGGGTAATGATAGGGTTTGGTTTAGGGTTCAGGTTAGATTTAGAATAATGGATAGGGTTACAGTTAGGTATAGGGTTAGATTTAGGCCTAGGGTTAGCATTATAAATAGGGTTATGTTTAGGGTAATTGATAGGGTTATTGCTAAATTTAGGTCTAGGGTTATGGATAGGATTATGGTAAGGTGTAGGATTAGGGTTATGGGTTTGTTTTGTGTTAAGATTAGGGCTAGAATTATGGCTAGGTGAAATATCAGGTCTAGGATTATGGCTAGGGATAATGGTAGGGTAAGCTTTATGGCTAGGTCTAGTATAAGGGTTAGGTTTAGGGGTAGGGTCAGAATTAGAGCTAGGTATATTATCATGGGAAGGGTCAGAGTCAGAATTTGGTTTGGGTAAAGGTCAGAGTCAAGGTTAGTTTTAGGGTTAGTGGTAGAACTCGAATTAGGGCTAAAGTTAGTATTAGTTGTACAGTTAGGGTTTGGTATTGTTTTAGGGCTATGGCTACAGTTATGGCTAGATGATGGATTAGCATCAGGGTTAGGTCTAGTGTTAGGTTAAGGTTTTTGCTTAGTGTTAGGGTTTGATTTTGAGTTAGGGTTAGATCTAGGGTCAGGGATAGTGCTAGGGCCAGGGCTAGGGTTAGGGTTTGGGTGAGAGATAGGGGTATGGTAATGAATATAGTTAGAACTAGGGATACGGCTAGGGCGAGAATTAGAGTTAGGTATAGTTGTAGTCTTAGGATTAGGGTTAGACTTAAGGCTAAATTAGGGCTAGGATTAGGGCTAGGGTTAGTGTTTGAGTTAGGGCTAAATTAGGGCTAGGATTAGGGCTAGATTTAGGGTTAGGGTTAGAGTTAAATTAGGGTTTAGGATTAGGGCTAGTGTTAGTGTTAGGTTTAGGGCTACATTAGGGCTGGTATTAAGGCTAGGGTTAGTGTTATGGTTAGACTAAGGGTTTGGGCTAGAGTTCGGGTTAGCCTTGATGTTAAGGTTAAGTTTAGGGGAATGGGTGGGGTTCATATCTAGCTTTAGGGATACGGTGAGTGTTAGAATAAGTATTAAGCTTAGGGTTATATTTCACTTTAGTATTAAGGCTAGGTTTAGGGCTAGGTTAAGGGCTAGGGTTTCTTTTAGCATTATGGCTAGGACCAAGTCTAGGGCTAATATCAGGTGTAGGATTAACGTTAAAAATATCCTGTTTAGAGTCCCTTTTATCCCAGAAGTCCCACACTTGGGGAACCAAGTTGGGTAGGCTAACAGATGAATCTTTCACACTAGCAAAGAAATCTGACTAAATAATTGGGGAGGTAGTTCAGTACAAGCATATTTTCCTGTATTATCCTAAAGTGCTCTCACATAAAGATGCTTTGCATGCTTCAGCTTAGGGCTACTTTTACAAGAAATAAACCAGAGAATGCCCATAGAAAACTGACTGAGTGTGTGAGGTTTGAAGTAGCTATCACCAACTCTGTTGGATTTCCAGCTCCATTTCCATTTACACGCATAGGTCAAAATGAAATGAAAACTTAAAACACAAACTGTTCAGGAGAGCAAACCCTTGACCCAAGAGGCCCAAACCTAGAGAATATAGTAATCCTAGGTAAAAGTTGAATCCTGCCCAGTATCAAAGAAATTTGAACAAAACTAAATATAACAAACACTAACTATAACACTAGCCCTAATCTAATACAAAATCTAACCTAACCTGTTTAGACCATTGATCAGAGTAGTCCCCAAATAAAGAAGCCCAGTGGGGCAAGCTAACAGATGAATCTTGTGCAGTATCCAAGAAATCTGACCAAATAATTGGGGCAGGTATATCATTAAGTACACATTTCCCTGTTTTCTCCTAATGTGCTCTTGGATAAATTATTTTTTCATGCTTCAGTTTATGTTACTTTCACAAGAAACAACCAGAGAGTGCCCACAGAGAGCTGATTGAGTGTGTGAGTTTCAAGCAGCTAGTACTAACTCTGTTTGGTTTCCAGCTCCATTTTCATTCACATCTATAGGCCACAATAAAGTGAAACCTAAAAATTTACACTCTTCCTGACAGTGAACTAGCAAACCTTGAAAACCCAAACATGGGGATCCTGCTAAGACTANGCTCACTGCGCAGACAGAAGGCAGCACAGAACACAGAGACTTTGCTTTAGAATCACCAGAACGAGCTCTGGACACAGTACAATGTCACTCCAGAACTACCCACTTCACCAAACACCATACATGGGTAATAGATGGAATACATCTTGCAAAACCTTACTTGCCATCTATCAGTGGGCGTGGCTACCAGCTCTGTTCTGCAGCTTATCAGGTAAGGGGTTTCCAACTCTCCTACCTCCAGCTGTGATAACTCAAGATTTTTTACAAGCTTTTCGGGGGTGTAGCTATCAATGCGGAACAGCAACTGTACAGTCACATGGTTCCCAATTCAGAGACTAAGAGTAGGGCTGCTCCAGGAAGAAGCTCAAGCTCTCTCACCCTGGATACCGCCACCACCCTGAGCACAGAGACTCAAGCTAGGAATAGACAACTCCACCTACTTCAAGAAAAGAAAACAGAGTTCTGAGAGACTTTTTTTTCTTACTTTTCTTTTCTTGCCCTTCTCACCCATTCTCCTCTACTCTTCCCCTCTGGTCCTCACAACGTCAACATATGTGAAACCAAGAACATTCCATGAAATTGGACTTTAAGACCTGAATCACTATAATAGTATAATATAGAGGAATTACATAGGCCCCACCTCACCACCTCTTTATTTGCTCTTATTTTCATTCTCCCTCTATTTACTTGTTATTTTTTCTTCTTTTTTTTCTCCCTCTATCCAACTTTCAGCCTCCTTACTTTTAGTATTTATACATAGGGTAATTTTATGAATACAGATAAGGAGTTTGAATTTATACCTTCTTCCATAAATTCGCCTTGTCTATTCATCACAGTTCTCCTTCAATATTGCTAAGTCAGATTAATCACATACCCTCATTCTTTCACCCCTTAGCATAGCATCCTACCCCTGACCCTCAGTTCTCTATTCAACAGCAGAAATGTTATGCCTTTTATGAAACTAATGACTATATTCTAAATAATAATTGAAGCCAACATCTGTAGACACAGAGTCAAAATTTAAAAAAAAATTCATTTATATTGGTTAGGTTTAGGCTTTGGGTTATGTTTAGATTTAGATTTACTTTTTGATCTATGGTTAGGGCAAGGACTATGAATAGGGCAAGGTTTAGGACTAGGGTTTGGGTTATGTTTAGGAATATGGTAAGGTATAGTGTTGGAAATAGTGATAGGGCTAGTATGAGAGATAAATTTAGTCTTAGAGCTAGGATTGGGTTTAGGGTTATGGTTAAGGATAGGGCTAAATTAGGGCTAGTTTTAATATTAGGTTTAGGCCTTGAGTTAGGGTTAGAGTTAGGATTACATTTAGGGTAAGGTTTTGGGTTATAGCTAGGCTGAGGGCTAGGGCAAGGGTTAGTATTAGGGTTAGGTCTAGGTTTAGGGTTAGTGTTTGGGTTATGGTTATAACTAGAATGATGGCTAGGATTTGGACTAGTAATAAAGTTAAGGTTTGTGTTAGGCTAAGGATTGGGGTAAGGACTAGGGTTAGCATTAAGGTTGGGGTATGGCTTAGGATAAGGGATAGGATTAGTGATACGGTTAGGGTTAGGGTTAGGGCTAGTTTTAGGGTTAGGATTAGGTATTGGTTTATTGCTAGTGCTAGTGTTAGGGTTCAGTTTAAGGGTAGGGTCAGGTTTAGACCTACGGTTACCATTAGGTCAGAATAAGTGTCAGGTTTGGTTTATGATTAGAGCTAGAATGAGGGCTAAGGTTAGGACTACTAATATTAGGGTTTGGGTTAAAGTAAGGATTAGAGTTAAGAATAGTGTTAGCATTAGTGTTAGGGTTAACTTAGGGTAAGGTATAGGGGCTTAGAGCTATGGTTAGGGCTAGGTTTAGGGTTAGGTTTAGGGCTAGTGTTATAATTAGTGTAAGGGTTAAAGCTAAGGTTAGGTCTCAGTTTAGAGCTAGGTTTTGGTTAGAGTTAGGGCTAGGTTTAAAATTACAACAAATGTATGGACTAGGGTTATGATTTGGGCTAATTTTAGAATTAGGGTTAGGACTAGGTCTAGTGTTAGGGTAAACTATCTGGAAAACTGACCCTAGATATAATCCTAAATTTAACACTCGGCATAGCCCTAAACCTAACTCAAACCCTAAACCTAACCATAAACCTAAACATAACAATAGAACTAATCCTAACCATAAACCAAAATCTAACACTAACCCTAACACTATATCTAACCCTATCCATTACCCTAACCATAAACCTAACCTTAATGATAACCTTAGCCCTAAAACTAAATCTATCATATTCCTATCCCTAGACCTAACCCAAAACTAACCCTCTCTCTAGCCAAAACCCTATCTCAAAACCGAACCCTTACACTAACCATAACCCTAAACCTAACCCTAGTTCTAAACCTAACCCTAACCATATCTCAAGACCTATTCCTATAATTAAGCTCTAATCTGACCCACTACCATAACCATAACCCTTACCCTAATGCTAACCCTAAGCCTAACCGTAACACTATTGCTAATGCTAATCCTATCAATTACCCTAAACCTAACCTGAACCCTAAACTAAACACTTTCATTACCCTAACACTAACCCTAATGCTAATTCGAGCCCTAAACCTAAATCCTAACTTAAACAGAACCTTAACATTGACCCTAAACTTAAAATTTCCCCTAGCTCTAAACCTGACCCTGACCGTAAACCTAACCCTTACACTAGATGTAGATTGAAACTTGACCCTAAAATTATCTTTAACCATAACCCTAGACCTGATATTAGCCCTAGCCCTAATCCTAGCCCTAAACATAAAAAAAAACACTAGTCCTTATCCTAGCCCTAAATCTAGCCTTAATCATAACCCTAATTCTGCACCTAGCCCTGTCCCTACGCTAACCGTAAACCTACTTCTAAACCTAGATATAATGCCATCCCTTAGGTTTATGGTTAGGTTAAACCTAGGGTTAAGTCTCGACTTAGGGCTTGGTTTTGGGTTTGGTTAGGGCTAGGATTAGGCTATGGTAATGCATGAACTAGTGTTGCAATTAGTGCTAGTTTTGGGGTTAGGGTTAGGGTTAGGGTTAGGTCTAGTATTACCATTAGGTTTATGGTTAGGGTGATATTTAGAGCAAGGGTTATGTTAGGGTTACTGTCAGAGTCAGGGTTAGTTTTAGGGTTAGTGTTAGAACTCGAATTAGGGCTAAAGTTAGTACTAGTTGTACAGTTAGGGTTTGGTATATAGGTTGGTTTTGTTTTAGGGCTATGGCTATGGTTATGGCTAGATGATGGATTAGCATCAGGGTTAGGACTAGTGTTAGGTTAAGGTTTAGGGTTTGATTTTGATTTAGGATTAGATCTAGGTTTAGGGCTAGGGCTAGGGCTAGGGCTAGGGTTAGGGTGAGGGATAGGGGTATGGTAACGAATATAGTTAGAACTAGGGATACGGCTAGGGCGAGAATTAGATTTAGGTATAGTAGTAGTCTTACGATTAGGATTAGAGTTAGGGCTAAATTAGGGCTAGGATTAGGGCTAGGGTTAGTGTTAGAGTTAGGGCTAAACTAGTGCTAGGTTTAGGGCTAGATTTAGGGTTAGGGTTAGAGCTAAATTAGGGTTTAGGATTAGTGCTAGTGTTAGTGTTAGGGTTAGGGCTACATTAGGGCTAGTATTAAGGCTAGGGTTAGTGTTATGGTTAGACTAAGGGGTTGGGCTTGAGTTAGGGTTAGCATTGGTGTTAAGGTTAAGTTTCGAGGAATGGGTGGGGTTATATCTAGCTTTAGGGATAGGGTGAGGGTTAGAATAAGGATTAGTCCTAGGGTTATGTTTCACTTTAGGATTAAGGCTAGTTTTAGGGCTAGGTTAAGGTCTAGTGTTTCTTTTAGGGTTATGGCTAGGACCAGGTCTAGGGCTAATATGAGGTCTATGGTTAATATTAAAAATAGTTTTAGGGTTAGGTTATTGCTAGGTGTAGTGTAAGATTTAGGTTTATGTTAAACATCAGCTTTAGGGCTAGGGTTATTATTAGGGTCAGGGTCAGGGTCAGGGTTAGCATTTGGTTTAGCTAAAGGTTTAGGGTTAAGGCTCGAATTAGCATTAGGGTTAGGTTTAGGATTAGGGTAATGGGTAGGGTTTAGTTTAGGTTTTAGTTAAGTATTAGGGTAATGGATGAGTTAGGTATAGCAATCGGGTTAGTGTTTCCATTAGGGTTAGGGTTATGTTTAATGTAATGGATAGGTTTAGAGCTAGGGTTGGGGCTAGGTTATGGTTTGGATTAAGTCTAGAATTAGGGTTAGGTTTAGTGATAGGCTTAGGTTGTGCTTTGGTGTAAGTTTTAGGGTTAGTGTAAGTGTTAGGTTTACGGCTAGGATTATGTTTAGTCTTAGTGCTAGGGTCTGGTTTAGGGTTTGGGGTGTTTTTGCATGCTTCACCTTTTGGAAATTTTCACATGGGGGAACCAGAGTGCCCACATAGAACTGATTGAGTGTGTGGAGTTTTAAGCAGGGAGCACCAACCCTGTTTGATTTCAAGTTCCATTTCCATTTACCAATATAGGTCAAAATGAAGGAAACCTTAAAATACAAACTGTTCCTGATAGCAAACCATTGAAGGGATAAGGCCCAAATCTGGGGAAAATAGTAAGGCTAGGTAAAAGACGAATTATGCCAAGTATCAAATGAATTTGAACAAAAATCCTAACTCTAACACTATATCTAACCCAACCCTAATCTAATTCTACCCTGTTTAGAGTACCTATGATCATAGAAGTCCCAAACTTGGGGAGCCTAGAGGCACAACTTAACAGATGAATCTTGTGCAGTATCAAAGAAATTTGATGAAAAATTCGGGGAGGTATTTTACTACATTCATATTTCCCTTTTTTTTTTCTTAAATTGCTCATGGATAAATTGTTTTTCATGCTTCAGCTTAAGGTATTTTCACAAAGAAAAACCAAAACGTTCCCACAGAGAGCTGAGTGAGTCTGTGAAGTTTCATGCAGCCAGCACCAACACTGTTTGATTTCCAGCTCCATTGCATTCACACCTATAGACCCCAATGAAGCGAAACCTAAAAATTCAAACTGTTCCTGACACTGAACCATTGAAACTTGAAGGTCCAAACTTGGGGAGCCTACTAAGGCTAGGTCAAGGATGAATCCTGTATAGTATCAAATTAATCCAACCAAAAACATTTGAAGCTCTTTCAATTCATGTGTAGTCTGCTTGCTCCTAATGCACCCAGAGATAAAGCTGTTATTTTGTACTCATCTTAGGGCTACTTGAATGGCAAACAGCAGATTATGCTCACTGAAAATTGATGGAGTGTGTGAAGATTCAAGCAGCTAACACAAACCCTGTTTGATTTCAAGATTCATTGCCATTCACCCCTACATGGAAAAAACAAGATAAACATGAAAATTGAAACTGTTCCTGAAAGCAAACCCTTTACGTAGGAGGCCCAAACATTTGGAGTATAGTCAACACAGGAAAAAAAAATGAATCCTGCAGAGTATCATAGAAATTTGAAAACAAAACTAACTCTAACTCTAATACTAGGTCTAATCCTAGTCCTAACACTAACCCTAACACTAAACTTAACCTATTTAGAGTCGGTTTGATCCTAGTAGTCCCACATTTGGGGAGCCACGTTGGGTAAGCGAAAAGATGAATCTTTCACAATATCAAAGAAGTCTGACCAAATAATTGGAGAGGTAGTTCAGTACATGCGTATTTCCCTGCTTTATCCTAATGTGCTCTCAGATAAAGTTGCTTTGCATGCTTCAGGGTAGGGCTACTTTTAAAGGAATAAATCAGAGAATGCCCATAGAAAACTGATTGAGTGTGTGAGGTTTGAAGTAGCTAGCACCAAATCTGTTGGATTTCCAGCTCCATTTCCATTTACACGCATAGGTCAAAACGAAATGAAAACTTAAAATACAAACTGTTCTGGAGAGCAAACCATTGACCCAAGAGGTCCAAACCTAAAGAATATAGTAAGGATAGGTAAAAGTAGAATCCTGCCCAGTATCAAAGAAATTTGAACAAAACTAAATCCAACAAGATATTAGCTGTAACTCTAGCCCTAAACTAATACAAAATCTAACCTAACCTGTTTAGAAAACCATTGATCATAGTAGTCCCCAAGTGAAGGAGCCCAGTGGGGCAAGCTAACAGATGAATCCTGTGCAGTATCAAAGAAATCTGACCAAATAATTGGGGGAGATATTTCAGTGCGTGCATATTTCCCTGTTTTCTCCTAATGTTCTCGTGGATAAATTATTTTTTCATGCTTCAGTTTAAGGTACTTGCACAAGGAACAACCAGAGAGTGCCCACAGAGAGCTGATTGAGTGTGTGAAGTTTCAAGCAACTAGTACTAACTCTGTTTGATTTCCAGCTCCATTTTCATTCACATCTATAGGCCATACTAAAGTGAAACCTAAAACTTTAAACTGTTCCTGACAGTGAACTGCCAAGCCTTAAAAACTCAAACTTGGGAATCCTACTAAGACTAGGAAAAGGATGAATCTTGTAAAATATCAAAGTAATCCATGCAAAGAAATTGAAGCTTGCTCCTAACATGCTCACAGTTTCTTTCCAATTCTGCTTTGGGCTACTCTCAAAAGAAAAAGAAAAAAGGAGAGAATGTGCCCTTACAACTGGTTGAGTGTGTGAAGTTTCCAGCAGCTAGCACAAACCCTCTTTGAGTCCAGCTCCATTTCCATTCACCCCTATAGGGCAAAATGAGATGAAAGATGAAAATTAAAACTACTCCCAAGAGATAACCCTTTTATGTAGAAGGCCCAAACTTGGGGAACATACAAAGAATAGAAAAAAGTTAAATTCTGCCAAGTATTCATAAAGTTGAAGGAAACTAACTCTAACCCTAACACTAGTTCTAACCCTAAGTCTAACCATAGCCCTAAGCCTAACCTGTTAAGAGAACCTTTGATCATAAACGTTTTAAACTTGGGGAGACTAGTGGGGCAAGCTTACATATGAATCCTGGACAGTATCAAAAAATCTGACCAAATAGTTGGGGGAGGTATTTCAGTACATGCATATTACCCTCTTTTCTTCTAAAGTGCTCTTGGATAAACTTGGTTTGCATGCTTCAGCTTATCACTACTTTAAGAAGGAAAAAAAAAAACAGAGAGTGCCCACAGACAACTGATTGAGTATATGAAGTTTCAACCAGTAAGCACCAACCCTCTGATTTCCAGCTCCATTCTCATTTACCCATATAGGACGAAATGTAGTGAGACATTAAAAACAAACTATTTCCAACCCCGAATCATTGAACCTAGAAAGCCCCAAACTGGGGCACATAGTAAGGCTAGGTAAAAGATAAATCTTCCCAATATCAAAGACATTTGAACAAAACAAACTCTAACCCTAACACTAGCTCGAAAGCTAGCCTTAACCCTAACTATAACACTAACCCTTACCTCTTTAGAGAACCATTGATCCTAAAAGTGCCAACTTTGGGGAGCCTAGTGGAACAAACTCAAAGATGAATACTGTGTAGTATCAAAGAAATCTGATCAAAATGTTGGGAGATATATTTCAGTACATACATGTTTCTCTGTTTTCTCCTTAAGGGCTCTCAGATACAGTTGCTTTTGCATGCTTCATCTTTGGCCTACCTTCAAAAGAAAGAAACTAGAGAGTGCCCACTGACCACTAATTGTGTGAAGTCTCAAGCACATCTGATGAATCCTGTTTGATTTTCAGCTCAATTTTAGTTCACATCAATAAGCCAAAATGAAGGGAAACCTTAAAATACAAACTGTTCCTGAGAGCGAACCATTGAACCGACAAGGCCCAAACCTGTGGAGCACAGTAAGGCTAAGTAAAAGATGAATCCTGCCCAGCATCATAGAAATTTGAAGAAATCTAGGGCCACATGGGTGTTCTTGGTGCAGATGGAAGGCTGGGCTGTGCAGTTTCTCTGGCTCAGACAGAGTTAGAGTTAGATCTAGTGTTAGGGGTAGGTTTAGGATTAGGGTTAGTGTTAAAGCTAGGTTTAGGGATCAGATTATGGCTAGTTTTTTGTGTTAGCATTAGGGCTATGGTTAGGGCAATGAATAATGTAAGAATCAGGCTTACAATTTAGTTAGATTTACGGTTAGTGTTTAAGATTACTTTTTATAGTTAGGTTTAAGGTTAGGATGAATTTAGAGCTAGGGTTATTGTTAGTAGGAGTCAGAGACAGGTTTAGTTTTAGGATGAGGACTCAAATTAGTGCTAGGCTTACTGTTAGGGTTTGGTTTAAGGTAAGAGTGGTGTTTCAGAGCTAGGGTGAGTGTTAGGGTATAAGTCAGGGTCAGGGTTAGTTTTAAGATTAGAGTTAGGACTTGAATTAAGGCTAGGATTTGTTCTAGGTGTAATTTACAGTTTGTTTTAAGTTAAGGTTTAGGGTTAGATCTATTGCTTGGTTTTGTTTGAGTTCCAGAATTAGGGTTAGCACTAGTTTTATGATGAGTATTAGGGTTAAGTCTACTGTTAGTGTTAGGCTTAGGCTTATGGTTATGGTTATATTTAGAGTTAGGCTTAGATCTAGGGTTAGGCTAGGAATAAGGATAGGGCAAGTGTTAGGGCTATGGTTAGGGCTAGGTTTAGAGTTATGGTAAGGGATAGGGTTAGAAGTAGGAATAGGGCTAGTGTGAGAGTTAGAGTTTGTTTTAGGGCTAGGATTAGGGTTAGGGTTTGGAAAAGGGTTAAGTGAAGGCCAGGATAAGGGCTAGAGGTAGTGTTCAGTTTAGGCCTAGCAATAGGGTTATGGTTAGGTTTATGTTTAGGATAAGGGATGGCATTATAGCTAGGTTTAGAGGTTAGAGAAGCAATAGGGCTAGTTGTAGAGTTAGGGTTATGATAAAAGCTAGATTTAGGGCTAGGATGAGGACTAGTGTTTTGTTTTTTTTTTTCTGTTTGTTTTTTAGGTTTAGGGCTAGGAATAGGGCTATGGCTAATATCAGGTCTAGGGTTATGGTTAAAGATAATTTTAGGGTTAAGTTTAGGTCTACATCTAGTATAAGTTTAGGCTCAGCATAAGGGTCAGGTTTAGAGCTAGGGGAAATTTTAAGGTTAGGGCCAAGGTTAAGCTTTTGTTTAAGTTAGGATTTAGGTTTAGGGATTGAATTAGCAATAGGGTTAGAGTTAGGGTAATGATAGCGTTTAGTTTAGGGTTCAGGTTAGGTTTAGAGTAATTGAAAGGGTTAGCATTAGCATTAGGGTTACGGTTAGGCTTAGGGTTAGCATTAGGGTAAGGGTTATGGTTATGGTAGTGGGTTGGATTAGAGCTTAGGTCAGAACTAGGGTAAAGGTTAGGAATAGCTCTTGAGTTATGGTTAGGATTAGGTTTAGAACTAGGGTTAGGTTTAGGGTTATGATTAGTGTAAGGGTTCGGTTTTGAACTAGGGTTATGGCTAGGGAGAGGGTTATTTTTAGGGTTAGGTCGAGGGATAGGAATATGGTAGAGTTAGTTTTAGAGCTAGGGTTATCATTAAGGGTTAGGTTTAGGGTTATGGTAATGGATAGGGTTAGATATAGGATTAGGGTTAGGGTGAGATTTTGGTTTAGGGTTAGGATTAGGGCTATGGTTATGTTTAGGTTTATGGTTAGATTTAGGGTTTGAGTTAGGGTTAGGGCTATGCCTAGTGTTAAATTTAGTATTATGTCTTGGGTCAGTTTTCCGGATAGTTTAACCTAACACTAGACCTAGTCCTAAACCTAATCCTATAACTAGCCCAAATTGTACGCCTAGTCCATACATTGGCTGTAATGTTAAGCCTAGCCCTAACTCTAACCAAAACCTAGCTCTAAACTGAGACCTAACCTTAGCTTTAACCCTTACACTAATTCTAACGCTAGCCCTAACACTAACCCTAAACATATCCCTAACCCTAGCTCTAACCTTATCCCTTACCCTAAGTTAACCCTAACCCTAATGGAAACACTAGTCTTAACCCTAATCCTTACTTTAACCCAAACCCTAATCCTATTAGTAGTCCTAATCTTAGCCCTCATTCTAGCTCTAACCATAAACCAAACCTGACACTTATTCTGACCCTAACGGTAACCATAGGTCTAAACCTGACCCTAACTTTAAACCGAACCCTAACACTAGCACTAGCAATAAACCTATACCTAAATCTATCCCTAACACTAGCTCTAACCCTAACCCTAACCCTAGCACTAATCCTATCCCTTATCCTAAGCCAAACCCTTACATTAATGCTAACCCTAGTCGTAACGCTAATCCTTAGCCTAACACAAATCCTAACTTTATTACTAGTCCAAATCCTAGCCATCATTCTAGTTATAACCATAACCCAAACACTAACCCTAACCCTGACCCTAACCATAAACCAAACTCTAACATTAGCCCTACCCGTAATCCTATACCTAAACCTAACAGTAACACTAGCCCTAAACATAAACCTAATCCTATATCTAGCCATATCTCTCACCCACATCCAAAACAGAAACCTAGCCCTAGCCCTAATGATAACCCTTTACCTAACCCAAACACTAACCCTACATCTAGACCTAACCAATCCTAATTTAGACTCTATCCCTAACCCTAATCATAATCCAGATACAGACCCTGACACAAACACTAACTTAGCTTTAAAACTGAACCTAAACAAAGCATAAACCTAGCACTAGACCTAGCCATAACCTTAGTCCTTATATACCCATAGCCCTAACACTAGCTCTAAACCTAACACAAAATCTAGCCCTAATCCTAGGCCTAAACCTAGCACTAAGCATAACCCTAACCCTAATTGTTTCCCTCACGCTAATCCTAACCCTCATCTTAGACCTAAACCTAGCTAAAACCCTAACCCTAACTCTAAACATAACGCTAGCCCTATCCCTAAAGCTAACGTTAACCATAGCCCTAATCATAATGTTAATACTAGCCTAATACTATCTCTATAATTATCCATTACAATAAACCTAACCCTAAACCTAATGATGACCCTAGCTCTAGCTAAAACTGTAAACCTAATTCTAGACCTAACCCCAAACCTAACCCTCATCATAGCCCTAACACTAGATCAAATCCTAAACTATACACTAACTAACCCTAGCCCAAACCCTAACACTAACCCTAAACATAAAACTACCCCAACCCTAACTTGACACCTAATCCTATCCATTAACCTAACTCTAACGGTAACCTTATCCCTAACCCTAACTCTAACCCTAACCTTAACTGTAAATCTAACCCTACACATAACACTAAACCTAACTCTCACCCTAGCACTAACCCTAGCTCAAAACCTAACCTATATCCTAAACCTAACCAAAACACTAATGCTAGCTAACCCTAGGCCTAACCCTAACCCTATAACTAACCCTAACCATACACATTATCCTAATCTTAACCTGAATCCTAAACTTAAACCTATCCATTTCCCTAAACCTAACTCTAACCCAAAGTCTAATTTAGCCCTAACCCTAAAACTTAACCTAACCCAAACCGAAACCTGAAGCTGACCTTAAAATAACACCTAATTCTAAACTTGATCCTTACCCTAAACCTAGCCCTTATACAAGACCTAGCCATGAATCTAATCCTATAACTACCCATCGCCATAACCATAAAGCTGACATTACCTTATCTCTAAAATTTCCCCTAAACCTAACAAAAGCCCTAGCCCTCATCATAACACCAAATCTAGCCTTAATCCTAACCCAATCCTAACCCTATCTCTAAACCTAATTCTAATCATCACAATAGCTCTAAAACTAGTTATAAGCCCATCTATTCCCCTAAACATAACCCTAAACATAGCCCTAAAATTAGGCCTAACCCTAACACTAATCCTAGACCTATTCCTAGGCCTAGTTTAGCCCTAACCCTAATCCTAACCTAGCCTTAAGACTAAATCTAATTCTTGCCTAGCCCTGTTACTAGTTCTAACCCTATCCCTTACCATAACCTTAGCCTTAGCCCTAAAACAAAACCAAGCTATAGCACTAACCCTAATCCTTAACTTAAACCAAATCGTAACCCTACATCTAGCCCTAAGCCTACCCCTAATTCAAGTCCTAGCCCTAACCTAAAACTAACCCTGAACCTGACTCTCAACCTAAAACTAATCGTAGCTCAAAACATCACCCTAAACATAAACCTAATCCTAAAACTAGACTTAGTCCTAACTGTAACCCTGAAATTAACCCCAATCATAACGATAGTTCTTACATTAGCCATATCACTAACACTAGCCCTAACAAAACACAAAACCTACGCCTAATCTGAGCCCAAACTCTAGCTTTAACCCTATTTCTATCCCTAAATGTAGCTCTAACCTTTACCCTAAACCTAAACCTAACTTTAATCCTTACAATAACCCGAAACCTAACCCTAACCCAGCCCTAACCCTAACAAAAACCCTAGCCCTAACTCTAGCTCTAACCCTCTTCAATACCCTAACCCTAACCCTAATGCTAACCCTCAGCCTAACCCTAACCCATTCCCTAACCCTAACCTATCCATTATCCTAAACATAACCCTAACACTAAAGCTAACCTAATACTAGACGTAGACGTAACCATAACCCTAAAGGTAGCCCAAATTGTAACCCTAGTTCTTACATTAACTGTAGACCTAAAGCTAACACAAAACTAGCACTAATCTGAGCCCTAACACAAGTTTTAACTCTAACCCTAGCCTTAACCCTAACCCTCACACTAAGCCTAGCCCTAACCCTAGCACTAACCCTGTCCCTTACCCTAAGCCAAACTCTAACCCTAAAGCTACATAGTATTAACTGAATCCTTAGCCTAACCCAAAACCTAACTCTATTACTAGTCCTAACACTAGCTCTCAATCTAGCTCTATCCCTATCCAAAACCCTAAATCTAACCCTGACCATTATTCTGACACTAATACTAACCATAGTTCTAAATCTGACCCTAACTGTAAATCGACCCCTAACATTGGTGCAACCTGTAACACTATATCTATACCTATACCTAAACCTAACACTAGACCTAGATCTACACCTAATCCTTCATCTAGTGATAACTCTAGTCCTAGCCCTACACAAAAACCTAGACCTAGCCCTAACAATAACCCTTCACCTAACGCAAACACTAACTCTATCCCTAGACCTAACCTAGTCCTAATGTTGGACCTAATCATAAACCGAACCTTAACCCAAACACTGACACTTACCCTAACACAAACCCTACCTCGAAACCTTTTTCTAACTGAAAACCTAACCCTAAACTAGACTTAGCCATATCACTAATGCTAAAACTAGCCATAACCATAAGCAAAAGCCTACCTCTAACTCTATACATTACCCTAACCATAACCATAACCCTAATGCTAACCCTAGCCCTAACCCTAAACCTGACTCTAACCCTATACCTCATCCTAGTGCAAATCTTAGCTCAATCCCTAAACGTTAACTATAACCTAATGCTAATACTAATCCTTGGCCTAAACTTAACCCTAATCTTAACCCTAGCCCTAATCCTAACCTTAACCCTAGCCATAACTCTAGCTCTACCCCTACCCATTACCCTAACCCTAACCCTAACCCTAATGATAACCCTAGCCCTAACCCTAAATCTAGCCTGCCCCTAACCCTAGACATAGTCATAAACCTAAACCTTGTCATAGACCTGACTCTAGCTCAAACCCTAACCATTACACTAAACCTAAACCTACACCTATCCCTAACACTACCCTAAAGCCGAAATCTAATACTAACCTTAACCCTAACCTGACATCAAACCCTATCCAATACCCTAAACCTAATGATAACCCTAGCCCTAATCTTAACACAAACCTTGAGCCTACTTGCAACTATAACCTAGGCGTAACCCTAAACCTAAATTCACCCTAGTGCTAACCCTAGCTCAAACACTAAACCACACCCTAAACCTAAATCTAATGCTATCCCTGGGCCTATCCCTTACCCTAACCTTAACTGACGCCCTAATACTAACCATAACCCTTGCCCTAACCCTAGTCCTAACCCTCTCCATTACCCAAAACATAACCCTTACTCTAATGCTAACCCTAAAATAAACCTAACACTTTCACTACTTCTAAACCTATCTATTACCCTACACCTAACCTGAACCCTATACCTAAACCTATCATACCATATCCCTATCCCTAATGCTAATTTGAGCCTTAATCCAAACCCTATCCTAAATCAAAACCAAAACCTGATTCTAACCCTAATCATACCCCCAGGTATAAATCTAACCCTTATCCTAGACCTAGTCATAAATCTAATTCTCAATCTATCCCTAACCTTAACCCTAGATCTGACACTAGCCCTAGCCCTAATTCTTGCCATAACTCTAAAACAAACCCTAGCCCTCATTCTCGCCCCAAACCTAGCCTTATTACTAAGCCAAAACTTAATCCTAGCCCTAACCATTATTCTAACCTTCGACCTAGCCCTAACACTAGCTATAATCCCATCCCTTCCCCTAAACCTAACCCTATCCCTAAACCTAAACCTAAGCCTAAACTAGGCCTAAACCTAGAAAAAGCCTAGACCTAATCCTAGCCCTAATTTAGCCCTAAACCTAACCTAATCCTATCCCTAAGACTAACTCTCTCACTCTAGTCCTATTTCTAGTTCTATCCCCAACCCTAACCATAACCCTAAAACTTGCACAAACCATAGCCCTAACCCAAGCCCTAGCCCTAATTCTACATCTAATACTAACTCTAAATGTAACCCTAAACCTAAGCCTAAATCTCTCACTAACAAAGCTGTAACACTAACACTAATCATAAAAGTAGCCCTAACCTAGCCCAAGACCTACAACAAAACAGAGCCATAGCCCTAACCCTAACATTCAACCTAAACCAATCCCTAAGCCTAAACCTAGCCCTAAACCTAGCTCTAATTTGAGTTCTATCCCTAACCCTAAAACAAACCCTGACCCTTACTCTGACCCTACACTAAATCTAGCTCTAATCATCATACAAAACCTAAACTAAACACAAACACTAGACCTAGCCCTAACCATAACCCTAAAACTAGACCTAATTGTAACCCTAGTTCATACATTAGCTGTAGCCCAAACCCTAGCAGTACCATAACCCAAAACCTATCCTGATCAGAGCCCTAACACTAGCTTTAACACTAACAATAACTGGAACCCGAGATCTAACACTTACCCTAAATCTAATGCTAACCCTAACCCTTGAAATAACCCAAAACCTAACACTAACCCTAGCCCTAATCCTAACAATAACCCTAGCCGTCAACCTAGCTCTAATCCTATCATTACCTTAAACCTGACCCTAACCGTAATGCTAACCCTCGGATAACCCTAACCCTATTCCTAACCCTAAGCCTATCCATTACACTAAAAGTAACCTGAACCCTAAACCTAACCACATCCATAAACCTAATCCTAACACTAATTCTAATGCTAATTTGAGCCCTAACCTTAAACATTAACCTAATCCAACCTGGAATCCTGTACTTTTCCCTAATAATGCCCCAGCTCTAAACCTTACCCTAAATCTTAACCTAACCCTTACACTATACCTAGCCATAACCCTAACCCTAAAACTATCTCTAACCATAATCCTCTCGCCCTAGCCCTATCCCTAGATAGGCTATGATAACACAAACCCTAGCCCAAACCCTAGCCGAAACCTAGATTTAACCCTAACGCTAATTTGAAAACAAGCCCTAACCCTAGCCCTAGCACTCAAGCAAAACCGACCCAGAGCACTGACACTAACCCTTATCATAAACCATAGCCTAAACCTACACCTAGCCCTAACACTAGCCCTAATTCAAGTCCTAACCCTAACCTTAGAACTAATACTAACCCCGACTCTGACTCTAACACTGACCCTAGTTCTATACATCACCCTATCCCTAAACCTAACCCTAAACTAGCCCTAATTGTAATGCCAGTTCTTACATTAGCCATACCCCTAAACCTAACACAAAACCTAGCCCTAATCCAAGGCCTAACCCTAGCTTTAACCCTAACCCTAGCCCTAGTCTTAACCCTAGATCTAAACCTATCCCTTACCCTAAGACAAACCCTCACCCTATTGCTACCCTAGTCCTAACCTTAATCTTAACCCTACTCTAAACCCTAACTTTATTACTAGACCTAACCCTAGCCCTCATTCTAGCTGTAAACTTAACCGAAACCCTATCCCTAACTCTGACACTTATTCTGAATCTAACACAAAAGCTAGGTTTAAAACTGACCCTAACCCTTATCCAAAACATAACACTAGCCCTACCAGTAATGCTGTACCTAAACTTAACACCAACACTAGCCCTAGACCTAAACCTAATTCTAAATATAGACACAACACTAGCCTTAGCACTAACAACAACCCTTAACCTAATCCAAACACTAACCCTACCTCTAGACCTATCCCTAGTCCACGATCTGGAATAACCCTAAACCTAATCCTAACCTGAACCCTGACACTTACCCTAACAAAAACCCTAACTCTAATCCTTATCCTAACCCCAAAACTAACCCTAAAACTAGAAAAATCCTAAAGCTAGCCATAACCATAACTCTAGCTCTTAAATTACTAATACACCTAACACTAGCCCTAAACCTCATACAAAACCTAGCCCTAATTGTAGCCCTGAACCTAACCCTAAGCATAAGTTGAACCCTAAAACTAGCCCTAAACCTAACCCTAACCCTCGTTCTAGCTCTAAACCTAGCTCAAACCCTTAACCTTACCATAAACATAACCCTAGCCCAAAACCAAATTCTCACTCAAACCCTACACCTAATCCTAACCTTAACCATAGCACAAATCCTAGTCCTAACTATATCCACAACCTTAACCATAACACTAAACCTAATGCTAACCCTAGACCTAACCCTAATCCTAACCCTACCCTTGCCCTGACTGAAACCCTAACCCTCACTCCATCCCTAACCCTACCTCAATTCCTAACCCTTAAACTTAAGCTAAACCTAACTCTAACCGAAGGCCTAACCCTAACCTAACCCTAGCCCTAATCCTAATCTGAACCCTAGACATAACACTAGCTCAAACCCTACCCATTACCCGAACCCTAAACTTTACCTAATGATAACTCTAGACCTAAAGCTAAACATAACCTAAACATAAATATAAACGTAACCCTAGAACTAGCAGTGAACCTAACCATAAACCTAACCTATGCTAGCTCCAATCCTAACCCTAACCCTATACCTAACCCTAACTCTAACCTAAACTTATTTGTAACTCTAACCTGACATCTAAATCTATTACCCTAACCCTAATGATAACACTAGTCCTAACCCTAACACTATCCCTAATACTAACCATGCCCATAACCCTAGCACTAAACTTACCTTAGCACCAAACATAGCTCAAACCCTAAAACATTTCTGAAACCTAATCCTAACTCTAACCTTCACCCTAACCCTGACCCTAGCACTAACTCTAGCCCTATTCCTAACCATAACCCTAGCCCTAACGCTAGGTCTAACCCTATAAATTACCCTAATGATACCATAACGCTAATGCTAACTCTAGGCCTAACCCTAAACCTATCACAAACCAAAACCATTCCTATGACTCTAAACCTAACCTGAACCCTAATCCTAACCCTATCCATTACCCTAACCTTAACTCTAACCTTAATGCTAATTTGAGCCCCAAACCTAAACCTTATCCTAACCCAAACCCAAAGCCTGACCATGACCCTAATAATACGCCTAGCTCTAAACCTGACCTTTCCCTAGATGTAACACTTAAATTTGAATTAGCCATAAACCTAACCCTTAGACTGTAAACCTAGACCTGACATTAGCCATAACCCTAATTCTTGCCCTAAACCTAACACAAAGACTATCCCTATTCCTAGTGTTAAACCCAGCCTTAATCCTAACCCAAACAATAACACTAGCCCTAACCCTAAAGCTAATCATAAAACTAGCCCTAACCCTAACCATAGGACTAAAACAAAATGGAGCAACAGGCCTAACACTAAACCTTAACTTAAACCAAACACTAGCACTACACCTAGAACTAACCCTAGCCCTAATTCAAGTCCTAATCCTAACCCTAAAAATAACCCGGAACCTGACTCATATCCTAACACTCACCCTAGCTCTAAACAGCACCCTAAACTTAAACCAAACACTAAGAGTAACTGTAGCCCTAATTCGAGTCCTAACCCTAACCATAAAACTAACCCTGATGTGACTCATATGCTAACACTATCTCTAGCTATAAATATCAATCTAACTTTAAACCTAACCCTACCACTGACCTACCCCTAACCTAACCCTAAAACTAACCCTAATTGTAACCCTAATTCTTATCTTTGCCATTGCCCTAACCCTAGCCTTAAACCTGACACAAAAACTAGCCCTAATCTGAGCCCTAAACCTAGCTTTAACCCTAACCATAAACCTAACCCTAGCACTAAACCTATGTCTAACCCTATCCCTTACACTTAGCAAAACCCTAATTTTAAAGGTAACCCAAGACCTATTTATAATTCTTAGGCTAAACAAATAATAACCCTGTTAATAGTCCTAAACCTAGATCAAATTCTAGCTCTAACCCTATCCAAAACCCTAAACCTAAACCTGACCCTTATTCTGACCATAACACAAACCACAGGTCTAAACCTGACCCTAACCCTAAACCAAATCCTAACATTAGCCTTACTGGTAACCTTATACGTAAACCTAACCCTACCATTATTGCTAGATCTAAACCTAATTCAAAATCTAGCCTTAACATTAGCTCTAGACCTAAAAAAAAAAAACCTAGCCTTAGCCCTCACAATAACCCTTAACCTAATCCAAATATTAACTCTACCTCTAGACCTAAACCTAGTCCTAATTCTGGCCATAATTCCAACCCAAACACTGTCCCCTTCTGTAACACAAATCCTAGCTCTAAATTTTAGGCTAACCCAAAATCTAGCCATAACCCTAACAATAGACCTAGCCATAACCCTAAATCTAGGTCTTACATTACATATAGAACTAATTCTAGCCCCAAACCTCACACAAAACCTATCTCTAACCATAACCCTAACCCTAAACCTAGTCCTAACCCTAACCCTTGCCGTAACCCTAACACTAGTTCAAACAATAACCCATGCCCAAATATAAATCTAGACCTAACCTTAACCCTAACCCTAACCCTAATCCAACACTAACACTAACGCTAACCCTAACCCTAACACTAACACTAACCCAAGATCTAATCCTTGCCATAATTTAGTGCTAATTGTAACCCTAACTCTAACCCTACCCCTAAGACTAACCCTGTACTCTTGCCCTAGATCTATTTTTAGTACTAACTCTATCTGTAAACATAACCCTGTCACTAGCCCTAACCTAACCCCTAAATCTAGCCCAAGTCCTAACCCTAGATCTAAACATAACTTTAAATATAACCCTGACCCTAAGCCTGAACCTCACCCTACCACTAGCCCTAACACTATCGCTAATCCTAAAACTAGATCTAAACCTAGCTGTAGCTCTAAAACAAAACTGAGCCCTAGCCCTAACCCTAACACTAAGCTAACTGTAACCTCAGACCTGACATTAGACCTAGCCCTAATTCTTACCCTAACCCTAACACAAAACCTAACCCTACACTTACCCATAACTCTAGCCTTATTTCTAGTGTTATTCCCAACCCTAAAACTAACACTGACCTTGAATCTGACCCTAACATTATTTCAAATCATCACTCTAATCATAACCTAACCCTAACAAAAACTTAGTCCTAATCCTAAAACTACCGCTAATCACAACCCTAGTTCTTATATTAGCCATAGCCCTACACTAACCCTAACCTAAACTAAAACCTAGCCCTAACCCTAACCCTAACACTAGCTTTAACCCTAATCAAACTCTAAACCTAATCCTAATCCTAGCCTTAATCCTAACCATAAACCTAGCCCTACGTTTAGCTCTAATCCTATTAACTTAACCCTAACACTAACCCTAATACTAATCCTAGAATAACCCTAATTCTATACATAACCGTAACCCTATTCATTATGATAAACCTAACCTGAACCCTAAACCTAACCATATCCTTTATCCTAACCATAAACATAATCCTAACCTAATTTGAGCCATAACCCTAAACCTTAACCTAAACAAACCCTAACCATTACCTTGACCCTAATAATACCCCTATCTCCAAAAGTGACCCTAACCCTCAACCGAAACTTTACACTATACATACCCATAAACTTAACCTTGAAACTATCCCTAACCATAACTCTAGACCTAACATTAGCCCAAGCCCTAATATTAGCCCTAGTCGTAAGATTAGACATAATGATTAAAAAATAAGCCCTAATCCTGGCCCTAAACCTAGCCTTAATCCAAACCTTAACCTAACACTAGGCCTAACCCTAAAGTGAATCTAACCCTAGCCCTTAACCTAGCTATAATATCATACCGTACCCTAACCCTAATTCTAATCCTGCCCTAAACCAAGGCCTAGCCTTAATACTAAACCTAGCTGTAATCCTAAACCTAATTTAGCCCTAACCCTAATTCTAATCATATCCCTAGCCCTAAGACTAACTCTAACTCTTGCCCTAGCCCTAGCCCTAGTTCTAACATTATTCCTTAACATAACCCAAAGCCTAGCCTAACCCTAGCCCCAAATTTAGCCCTAGCCCTAAACTTAGATCTAACCCTCACTCTAAATATAAACCTAACCTAAAACCTAAACCTCACCCAAACACTAGCCCTAATCCTAATGCTAATTTGAAAACTATCCCTCACCATAGCCATAACATTCAAGCAAAACTGAACTGCAGCTCTAATCCTAAACCTTAACCTAAACCAAAACCTGACACTATGCCTAGCCCTTACCCTAGCCCTAATTTGTGTCCTAAACCTAACCATACAGCTAATAATGACCCTGACTCTGATCCTAAATCTCACCTTAGTTCTAAACATCACCCTAACCCTAAACCTAACCCGAAAACTAAACCTAGCCCTAAACCTAATCCTAAAACTAGCCCTAATCGTAATGCCAGGTCTTAGATTAGCAATAGCCCTAACACTAACACAAAACCTAGCCTTAATCTGAACCCTAACCCTAGCTTTAACCCTAAAGCTAACACTAAACCTAACCCTAACCCTATGTCTAACCATATCCCTTACCTTATGCCAACCCTCACCCTAAGGCTACCCTAGTCCTAACCATAATCCTCAGCCTGCCCCAAACCTTAACTTTATTACTAGTCCTAACCCTAGTCCTCATTCAATCTCTAAACATAACCCAAACCCTAAGCCTATCCCTGACCCTTATTCTGACCCTAACACTAACCCTAGGTCTAAGCCTGACCCTAAACCTAAACCAAACACTAACACTAGCCCTAAGTGTAAACCTATACCTTAATATAACCATAACATTAACATTAGACTTATATATGTTCCTAAATATAGCCATAATTCTAGCCATAGCCCTAAACAAAAACCTAACTCCAGCACCAACCATAACTATTAGTCTAACACAATGACTAACAATACCCCTAGAACTAACCCTAGTAAAATTGTGCTCCTAACCATAAATCCAATGCTAACCTGAACACTGACCCTTACCCTAGCACAAACCCTAGCTCTAAACCATATCATAACCCAAAACATACCCTAACACTAGACCTATCCATAACCCTAACCTTAAAACTACCATAACCATAATCCTAGGCCTTTCGTTACCCATAGTCCTAACACTAGCCATAAACCTCCCTCCAAAACTTAGCCCTAAATGTAGTACTAAAACGAGCTTTAAACCTAATCCTAACCTTAGCCCTAGCCCTAACACTCACACTTGCCTAGCCCTAAACTTAGCTCAAACTCTCTGACCCTAAATGGAACCCTAACCCTAACCCTAACCCTAAACCTTGACCAATCCTAACTGCAACCATAGCACAAATCCTACCTCAAATTCTATCCATTACCTTAAATATAACCCTAACACTAATGCTAACCGTAGCCCTAACTCTAACCCGAATTCTAACCATAGCCCTGACTGTAACTCTAAACCTCGCCCTAGCCCTAACCATAAACACTTAACCTAAACCTAACCCTAACACTAACCCTAGGCCTAACCCTAAACCTAGTCCTAATCCTAACTTTCACCTAATCCATAACACTAGCACCAACTCTATCCATTACCCTACACATAAGCCTATCCCAAATGCTAACCCTAGGCCTAAACCCAGCACTATCCCTAAATCTAACCCTATACATTACTCTATACCTAACCTAAAACATAAACCTAATCCTATTCATTACTCTAACTCTAACCCTAATGCTAATTTGAGCCCTAAACCGAACCCTTAACCTAAAGTAAACCCTAATCTGGAATTTGACCCTAATAATACACCCAGCTCTAAACCTTACCCTTACCCTAAACGTAACCCTTACACTAGACCTAGCCATAAGCCTAACCCTAACCATTACCCTAGACCTGACATTAGTCCTAGCCCTAATCCTAGCCCTTACCCTAACACAAACCTAGCCCTAAACCTAGACTTAATCCTAATCCAAAACCTCACCCTGGCTCTATCCCTAATTTTAACCCTCGACCGAGACCTGAACCTAAGTATAAGCCCATCACATCCCCTAAAACTATCCCTAACCCTAACAATTACACAAACCCTAACCCTAGCCTTAACCACAGGCCTAACATTAAAACTAACTCTAGCGCTAATCCTAGCCCTAATTTAGCCCTAGCCCTAACACTATCCCTACCCCTAACCCTAGTCCTAAGACTAACTCACTCTCACACTAGCACTATTTTTATTTCTAACCCTATCCATTACCTTAGCCCTAACTTTAGCCCTAATCATAGCCAAAGCTCTCACCCTAGATCTAAACATAACTCTAAATCTAAACCTAAACTTAAGCCTAAATCTCACCCTACCACTAGCTCTAATACCACTGCTAATCCTAAACTAGCCCTAACCCTAGTCCTAGCCCTAAAACAAAACCGAGCCATTGCTCTAATACTAAACCTAACCTAAAACAAACCCTAATCCTACAACTAGCCATAACCCTAGCTCTAATTCAAGTCCTAGGCCTAAAAAGAACCATATCTCTAAATATCACCCTAATCCTAAAGCTAATGCCGAGACTAGACCAGCCCAAATCCCATCCCTAAAACTAACCCTAATCATAAACATAGTTCTTACATTGGCCTTAGCCCTAACTCTAGTCTTAACCCTAACACAAAAATAGCCCTAATCTGAGCCCTAACACTAGATTTAACCCTAACCCTAACCCTAGTCCTAAACCTAACCCTAACTCTAGCCCTAACCATATCCCTTACCATAAGCCAAACCCTATCCCTAATGCTAACCCTAGTCCTAAATCTAATCCTAAGCCTAACCCTATTTCTAGTCCTAACACAAGCACTCATTCTAGCTCTAATTCTAACCCCAAACCTAACCCTAACCTTCACCCTTATTCTGAAACTAACTCTAATTATAGGTCTAAACCTGAACTTAACACTAAACTGAACCCTGAAACAAGCCTTATACTAACCTTATACCTAAACCTCACCCTAACACTAGCCCTAACCCTAAACCAAATCCTAAATCTAGCAATAACTCTAGCCCTAAACCTAAACAAAACTTAGTCCTAGCCCTATCAATAACCCTTAACTTAAAACAAACACTAACCCTCCACCTAAACCTAACCTTTTCCTAATTCTGTCTTTCACACTAACCCTAACACTAACCTGACACTGACCTTGCCTTTAACAGTAAACCTATCTCTAAACATGAGCCTAAACAAAATCTAAACCTAGCACTAGACCTTGCCATAACTCTAACCCTAATACTAGCCCTAATCATAACCCTAGCTCTTATATTACCCATAGCCCTAACCCTAGGCCTAAACCTAACACAAAAACTAGATCTTGTCCTAGGCCTTAACCTAGCCTTAGGCATAACCCTAACACAAACCTTAGCCCTAACCCTACCCTAACACTCACCTTACTCCTAACCCTGGCTCAAAACCTAACCCTTACCCTAAATCTAACCCTAAACCTAGCCCTAATCCTAACCTTAACTCTAGCACTAAACATAGCTCTAAAGTTACCCATTACCCTAAACATAACTGTAATTCTATTGATAAACCTACGCCTAACCCTAAACAGAAAACTAATCCTAGACATAACCCTAAACCTCACCCTCACCATAGACCCACCCTAGCTCAAACCCTAACCCTTATCATAAACCTAACCATTACCATAGCCCTAACCCTAAGCCTAAAACTCAATATAAATCTAACCATAAACCTAAACCTACATCTAATCGTATCCATTACCCTAACCCTAGCACTATCCCTAATGATGACCGTAGCCCTAACCCTAACCCAATTTCTAACCGTACTGTAATCTTATCCCTAGACCTAACCCTAAATCTAACCCTCGCCCTAGCCCTAAACCTAGCTCAAAACCCAACTCTTACACTAAACATAACCCAGCCCTAAGCTTAGCTCTAACCCTATCCATTATCCTAACCATAACCCTGACCCTAATGCTAACCCTAGACCTTTTGCTAACCCTAAAATTATCAATTACCCTAAACCTAAACTGAACCATTAACAAAAAAACCTATCATTATCCTGACTCTGACCCTAAAGCTAATTAGAGCCCTACCCTAAACCCTAACCTCAAACAAACTCTAACCCTGAACTGTACCCTAATAATTCTCCTAGCTCTAAACCTGACCCTTACCCTAAACCTAACCATTACACTAGACCTAGCCATAAAACATTCTAAATATATCCCCAACCATACCTTTAGACCTGACATTAGCACTAGCCCTAATGCTAGCTGTAACCTAACACAAACCCAGGGCTTATCCTAGCCCTAAATCTAGCCTTAATCCTAATAACGCTAACATTAGGCCTAACCCTAAAACTAAACCTAGCCCTAATCTTACACCTAATTTTAACCTATCCCAAACCTTAGCCATAACCCTAGCCCTAAGTCTAACTCTAACTCTCACCCTTCTCCCATCCTTAGTTCTAAACCTATACCTTACTGGAACAATAATCCTAGACCTAACCCTAGCCTTATACTTAGCTCTACCCCTAACCTAGATAAAAATCTAACTCTAAATCTAACTTTAACCCTAAGCATAAACCTAAACCTAACACTAGCCCTAACCTTAATACTAATCCTAAAACTAGCCCTAATCCTAAAACAAATCCCAGACATAGCCCTAAACTAACACTTAACCTAAACCTAACCCTAAACTTAGCCCTAATTCAAGTTAAAAACTAACCCTGACCCTGAATCCGACCATAACACTAACCCTACCTCTAAAGATCAACCTAACCCTAAACCGAAACCTAACACTAGACCTAGCCCCAATCCTAAACCTAAATTTAGCCTTAGATATCACCCTGGTACTTACATTAGCCTTAACCCTAACACTAGCACTAACTTAACAAAAAACTTAGCCTTAATTCAGGACCTAACCCAAGCTTTAATCCTAACACTAACTCTAACCCTAGTCCTAATCATGACCATAACCCTAGCCCTAAACCTAGCTCTAACCCTATCTATAGCCATAACTTCAACCCTAACACTAATGCTAACCCTAGGCCTAAAACTAACCGTATCCCAAATCCTAAACCAATCCATTACACTAAACCAAACCTAAACCATAAACCTCACCCTATCATTACCCTAACCATAACCTTCATGCTAATTCAAGCCTTAAATTTAAACCAGAGCCTATCCCAAACCCTAAACAAGGCCCTGACCCTAATAATACCCCTAGCTCTAAACCTGACCTAAAACTTAATATAACCCTTACACTACCTGTATCCATTAATCTAACCCTAATTCTATCTTTAAGCATAATCCTAGAACTGATATTAGTTCTAGCAATATTCCTAGCCCTACCCTAAATCAAACCCTAGCCCTCATCCAAGCCCTAAAAACAGCCTTAATCATAAACCTAACCCTAACCATAGGCCTAACCCTAATTCTAACCATCACCCAACCTCTAAACCTAGCTATAATGCCAATTTTTACCCTAAACTTAATCTTAACCCTAACCCTAAATCTACTGCTAGGCCTAAGCTGAACAATAACCCTGGGCCTAATTTTAGCCCTAATTTAACCTTATCCCTAACCCTAACAGTAGCACTAAGACTAACTCTAACATTCACAGTAGCCCTATCCCTAGTTCTAACCCTATCCATTACCGTAAACTTAACCCTAGCCCTAACCCTAGCCATAAATCTTGCCCTGTCCTTATTCCTAGCCGTAACCCTACATCTATCCCTAACACTAAATCTAACAGTATCCGTTAGCCTAAGCCTAACATAAACATTATACCTAACCCGAATGCTACTCGCAAAACTAGCCCTAACCCTGACCCTAGCAGTATATCGAAACTAAGCAATAGCGCTAATACTAAACCTTAACCTAAACCAAATACTAATACTGCACCTAGACCTAACCCTAGCCATAATTTGAGTACTAAACTTAACCTTGATACTAACCCTGACTCTGACTCATATCCTAACACTCACCCAAGATCTAAACACCATCCTACCCTTAAAACAAACACTTACAGTAACCCTAGCTGTAATTTGAGTCCTAACCTTAACCTTAAAACTAACCCTGACCCTGACAACAAACCTAACACTAACACTAGCTCTAAATATCACCCTAACCTTAAAAGTAATCCTAACACTGGAGGTTTAACTAATAACCATAACCCTAAAATTAACCCTAATTGTAAACCTACATTTTACATTACCTGTTAATCTAACCCTAGCCCTAATCCTAATACAAAACCTAGCCCTAATCTGAGCTCTAAACCTAGCTTTAACCCTAACCTAGCCCTAACCCTAGTTCTAACTCTATCCCTAACCCTAAGCCAAAACCTAACACTAATTCTAATCCTAATTCTAACCCTAATCCTTAACCTAAACCAAACTTTAATTCTATTACTACTCATAACACTAGCCCTCATTCTAGTTCTAACCATAACACAAACCCTAACCCTAATCCTCACCCTTATTCGGACCCTACCAGTAAACATAGGTCTAAACCTGAACCTAACCCTAAACTGAACTCTAACACTAGCACTAGACCTAAACCTAATCCTAAGTCTAGCCATATCTCTAGCCTTAGACCTAAGGAAAAACCTCGACCTAGCCCTAATAATAACCCTTAGCCTAACACAATCACTAACTATTCCCCTAGACCTAACCCTAGTCCTAATTATGGCTTTAATTCTAACCATAATCCTAATCTAAACACTGACCGTGACATTAACTCTAGCTCTAAACATCACCCTAACCCTGAAACTATACCTAGCCATAAAATTAACTCTAAAGCTAGCCCTAATCATAACAAGTACTTAATTTAGCCTTAGCCCTAACCTATTGCAAAACCTAGCCCTAATCCAATCCTTACACTATCTTTAACCCTAAAGCTAACCCTAACACTAACCATAGCCCTAAACCTAAGCCTAAGCCTAACCTTAGATCCAATCCTAAGCATAATCCTAACCCTAACCCTAGCTCTAACCCTATGCATTACCCTAAGGATAACCTAACCCTTATGCTAAATCTAGACCAAACCATAATACTACGCCCATCCCTAACCCTATCCATTACCCTACACCTAACTTGAAAACTAAACCTAAAACTATTGTTAACCTGTCACTAAACCTCATGTTAATTCGAGCCCTAAACAAACCATAACCTAACCTAAACCCTAACCCAGACCCTAATAATACCCCTAGCTCTAAATCTGACCCTAACCATAAACCTAACCCTTACAATAGACCTAGATATAAATCAAACCCTTAAACCACCCTTAACTCTAACCCTAGACCTGACAATAGCCCTAGATCTAATCCTAGTCCTAACCCTAACACAAACCTTAACCCACATCCTAGACATAATCTTTGCCTTCATCATAACCATAACCCTAATTCTAACACCCACCCTATCCCTAAAACTAGGTATCGACTCATCCCTTACCCTAAACCTAACCCTAATCCAAACCCTAACACTAAACCAAGCCCTAAATTTGGCCAAACTCTTACATTAACACTTGCCCTAATCCCAGAGCTAACGTAGCCCTATCCCTAACACTTACCATAATCCTAGCCCTAAGACTAATTTTCACTCTTGCCTTAGACCTATAGGGTAGTTCTAACCTTTTCCCTTAACATCACCCTAATCCTAGACCTAATCTTAGCCTTAACCCTAGCCCTAGTGCTAAAACAAAACCGAGTTATAGCCCTAATCTTAACCCTTAACCTAAACCAAACCCTAACCTTACATCTAGCCCTAACCCTATCCATAAACCTATCCCTAATTCTAGTCCTATCCTGAAAAGTAAACCTGACCCTGACTCTGACCATAACACTAAACCTAGCTCTAAAAACCATTGTAACCATAAATCAAACCCTAACACTAGACCTAGCCTTAACCCTAACCTTATAGGTAGCGCTAATCATAACCTTACTTTGTACATTAGCCATAGTCTTAACCCTAGCCCTAAACTATCCCAAAACCTAGCCATAATCAGAGTCTTTATCCTAGCTTTAAACCTTAACTTAAACCTAACACTAACCCAAACAAAAGCCCTAATTCTATACATAACCCTAGCCCTAAACTTAGATCTAAATCTATCCATTACCCTAATGATAACCCTAAACCTTATGTGAACCCTAGGCCTAACCCTAACACTATCCATTACACTAAACCACAACTAAACCCTAAACCTAACCCTGTCATTACCCTAACCTTAAATCTAATGCTAATTTGAGCACTAAACTTAAACCCTAACCTAACCCAAACCCTAACCTTGATTCTGACCCCAATAATAACCCTAGCTCTACAACTGACCCTTACCCTAAACCTAACCCTTACACTGGACCAAGCCATAAACCTACACTAAATGTATGCCTAATTGTAACCCTAGACCTGACATTAGCCTTAGACCTAATACTAGCCCTAAACCTAATACACACACTAGCCTTCATCCTAGCCCTCAACCCTAGCCTTAATCATAACCTTAACCCTAACCCCTAGTACTAACCCTCGCCAAGCCCTCAATCTTGCTATAACCCATTCCTTTAAACTAAATGTAACCCTAACTCTTACCCTAAACCTAGGCCTAAACCTAACACTAACCCTAGCCCTAATTTAGGCCTATCCATAACCATAAACCTAAACCTAGCAATAAGACGAACTCTAACTCTCACACTAGCCCTATCACTTGTTCTAAATCTATTCCTTACCATAAACATAACCCTAGCCCTAACCGTTGCCCTAACCCTTGCCCTATCCTTAGCCCTAGCACTAACCTTAGATCAACACCTATCTCTAAATCTAACCCTAATCGGAAGCCTAAGCCTAACCCAAACACTAGCCCTAAGCCTAACACTAATCGTAACCCTAGCCCTAGCCTAAAACAAAACTGAGCCATAGCTCTAACACTAATCTTTAAACTAAAGAAAACCCTAACCATACACCTACCCTAACCCTAAGACCTAATTCGAGTTTTAAGCCGAACCCTAAAACTAACTCTGACCCTCACTCTGACACTAATATTTACCCTAGCTCTAAACATCACCCTGACCTTAAACCTAACCCGAACACTCAACCTAGCCCTAACTTAACCCTAAAATTAGCCCTAAATGTAACTATAGTACTTACTTTAGCCATAACCCTAACCATAGCACTAACTTAACCTGAAACCTAGCCTAATCTGAGCCCTATCCTGAGCTTTAAACCTAACCCAAGCCCTAATCATAACCCTAGCCCTAATCATAACCATAACCCTAGCCCCAACCCTAGTTTAACTCTATCCATTACCATAAACATAACCCTAAACCTAATGCTTACCCTAGGTCTAAACCTAATGCTATCTCTAATCCTATTTCTATCCATAACCCTAAACCTAACCTGGGCCCTAATACTAACCCTATCATTACTCTAACCCTAACCCTAATGCTAATTAAATCTCTAACTTTAGACCTTATCCTATCCCAAACCTTAACCCAGACCTTGTCCATAAAAATACCCCTAGCCCTAAGCCGGACCCTACCCCTAAACCTAACCCTTATACTAGACGTAGCCATAATCCTAAACATAAAATTATCTTTAAACATAATTCTAGACCTGAAATTAGATGTACCCCAAATCCTAGCCCTAACCCTGAAACAAACAAACACCCTCATTCCAGCACTAAACCTAGCCATAATCATAACCCTAACCATAACCAAAGCTCTAATCCTAATTCTAAATATCACCCTACCTCTAAACCTAGCTATAATATTATCCCTTAACTTAAACTTAATAGTAACTCAGACCCTACTCTATATTTAAGCTGAACACTAACCATAGCCCTAATCCTAGCCCTAATTTATCCATTTCCATACCCAAACTCTGATAAACTCTAACTCACCCTAGCCCTATCCCAAGTTCTAACCCTATTATATACCATAATCTAACCCTAGCCCTTACCCTTGCCTAATCCTCAGTCCTAACCCTAAACCTAGATATAACCCTAAATCTAAATCTAACCCTAAACCTAAGCTTAAGCCTAACACTAACACTAGCCCGAACCCTAACACTAATCATAAAATTAGCACTAACACTAACCCTAGCTGTAAAACCAAACCAAGCAATAGCTCTATTCCTAGGTCTAACCCTATCCCTTACCATTACACAAACACTAGAACTAACCTTAGCCCTAACACTAGCCATAGCCCTAACCCTAAAATTAACCCTAACTCTAAATGTACCCCTAAGCCTATACTCACCATATCACTCGCAATAACACTAACATTAATCATAAAACTACCCTTTCCTTTAGCCTTAGCCCTAAAACACAATGCCATAGAACTAACCCTAAGCCTTAACCTAAACCAAATCCTAACCCTACATCTAGCCCTAAGCCTACCCCTAATTTGAGTCCTATACCCAACCCTAAAACCAACCCTGACCCTGACTCTGAACCTAACACTAACCCTACCACAAAACATCACCCTGAACTTAAACCTAACCATAAAACTAGACTTAGCCCTAACCGTAACCCTAAAATTAGCCTTAATCATAAACCTAGTTCTTACATTAGCTGTATTCCTAACACTAGCCCTAATGTAACACAAAATCTAGCCCTAATGTGAGCCCCAAAACCTAACTTTAACCCTAACTCTAAACCTCAACCAAGTCCTAATCCTTACCCTAAATCCAACCCTAACTTTAATCCTTGTAATAACCCTAAACCTAACACTAACCCTAACACTATCACTAACACTAACACTAAACATAACCCTAACCCTAAACCTAACCAAACACTAAACCTAGACAAAACACTAACCCTAAAACTAGCCCTAAGCAATAGCTCTATTCCTAGGTCTAACCCTATCCCTTACCATTACACAAACACTAGAACTAACCTTAGCCCTAACACTAGCCATAGCCCTAACCCTAAAATTAACCCTAACTCTAAATGTACCCCTAAGCCTATACTCACCATATCACTCGCAATAACACTAACATTAATCATAAAACTACCCTTTCCTTTAGCCTTAGCCCTAAAACACAATGCCATAGAACTAACCCTAAGCCTTAACCTAAACCAAATCCTAACCCTACATCTAGCCCTAAGCCTACCCCTAATTTGAGTCCTATACCCAACCCTAAAACCAACCCTGACCCTGACTCTGAACCTAACACTAACCCTACCACAAAACATCACCCTGAACTTAAACCTAACCATAAAACTAGACTTAGCCCTAACCGTAACCCTAAAATTAGCCTTAATCATAAACCTAGTTCTTACATTAGCTGTATTCCTAACACTAGCCCTAATGTAACACAAAATCTAGCCCTAATGTGAGCCCCAAAACCTAACTTTAACCCTAACTCTAAACCTCAACCAAGTCCTAATCCTTACCCTAAATCCAACCCTAACTTTAATCCTTGTAATAACCCTAAACCTAACACTAACCCTAACACTATCACTAACACTAACACTAAACATAACCCTAGCCTTAAACCTAGCTCAACTCAATCCATTACCCTAACCCTAACCCTAATCCTAACCCTAATGCTAACCCTCGGCCTAACCCTAACACATTCACTAACCCTAACCTATCCATTACTCTAAACATAACCCTAACCCTAAACCTAACCAAACACTAAACCTAGACAAAACACTAACCCTAAAACTAGCCCTAATTGCAACCCTAGTTCTTACATTAGCCATAGCACTAAAGCTAACACAAAACGTAGCCTAGCCCTAATCCAAGCTCTAACGCTAGATTTAACCCTAACCCTAAACCTAACCCTAGCTCTAACCCTAACCCTAACACTAGCCCTAACAGTAGCGCTAACCCTATCCCTTACCCTAAGCCAAACTCTAACCCTAAATCTACTCTAGTCCTAAACATAATTCTTAGCCGAACCCCAAACATAAATCTATTACTAGTCCTAACCCTAATCCTCAATCTAGCTCTGTCTCTATCCCAAACCCTTACCCTACCTCTGACACTTATTCTGACCCTAACACTAACCATAGGTCTAAATCTGACCCTAAACTTAAACCGACCCCTAATATTGGCACTACCTGCTCTATAACTAAACCTTACCCTAACACTAGAACTAGACCTACACTTAATCCTTTATCTAGTGACAACTCGAGGACTAGCCCTAAACAGAAACTCATAGCCCTAATAATAACCCTTAACCTAACCCAAACACTAACCCTACCCCCTAGACCAAACCGTAGAACTAACGCTGGCCCTAACAATAAATTTAACCCTATACCAAACACTGACCCTTACCCTAACACAAACCCTAGCTCTAAAACTTATCCTCACAAAAACCATAACCCTAACACTAGACCTAGCCATATCACTAACCCTGAAACTACCCATCACCATAGGCCAAAAACTACCTCTAACTCTATCCATTAACCTAACCCTAACCCTAATGCTAACCCTAGCCCTAACCCTCACACTGACTCTAACCCTAATCCTCATCCTAGTCCAAACACTAGCTCAATCTCTAACCCTTAAACTTAACCAAAACCTAACACTAACCCATGCCCTAAACCTAAACCTAACCTTAATCCTAGCGCTAATACTAACCTTAATGCTATCCCTAACCCTAGCTCTAAGCTTACATATTACCCTAACTCAAACCCTAACCTTAATAATACCCTAGTCCTAATCCTAGCTCTAACCCTACCCATTACCCTAACCCTAACCCTGATGATAACCCTAGTCATTAACCTAAATCTACCCTTGCCCTAGATAACCATAAACCTAACCCTTGCCACAGAGGTAACCCTTGCTCAAACCCTAAACATTACGCTAAACCTAACCCTAAGCCTATCCCTAATACTAGCCTTAAGCCAAAACCTAACCCTAACACGAAATCAAACCCTATCCAATACTCTAAACCTTATGATAACACTAGCCCTAACCGTAACACTAACCTTGACACTAACCGTAACTATAACCTAGACCTAACCCTAAACCTAACCCTTGCCCTAGTGCTAAACATAGCTCAAACTCTAAACCATATCCTAAACCTGAACCTATACCTAACCCTAGGCCTAACCCTAACTCTATCCCTAATACAAACCATAACCCTATTCCTAACACTATCCATTATTCTAAGCACAAGCATAACCCTAAGGCTAACCCTAGCCCTAACCCTAATCCTTTTGCTAACTCTAACCCTCTCAATTACCCTATACCTAACATGAACCCTAAACCTAAACCTATCATTACCCTAACCAATCCTAACACTAATTCAAGTTCTAAACCTAAACCCTAACCGAAACCAAACCTGAAACCTAATTCTTACCCTAATAATACCCCTAGCTCTAAACCTGACCCTTACCCTAAACTGAATCCTTACCCTAGACCTAGCCATAAATCTAACCCTCAATGTATCCCTAATGTAAGCCTAGACCTGACACTAGCCCTAGCCCTAATTCTTGCCATAACCCTAAAAAAACCCTAGCCCTCATCCTAGCCCTAAACCTAGCCTTATTACTAAACAAAACCATAACACTAACCCTCACCGAATTCTAACCTCTGACATAGCCCGAAAACTAGCTCTATCCCCATGACTTCTCCTAAAACTAACCCTATCCTTAAACCTAAACCTAAGCCTAAAATTAGGCCTAAACCTAATACAAACGCTAGACCTAATCCTAGCTTGTTCAGCCCTAAACGTAACCTAACCTAACCCTAGCCCTAAGATTACCTCTAACTCTCGCCTTAGTCCTATTTCTAGTTCTAACCCTATCTCTTACCATAATCCTATCACTTGCCTATACATTAGCCCTAACCCTAACCTTGAATATAAAAACCAAAACCTAAGCCTACAACTAGCCCTAAATCTAGCCCTAATTCGAGTCCTATCCCTAACCCTAAAACAAACCCTGATCCTGACTCTGACCGACCCTAACACTAACCCTACCTCTAAACATCACTCAAAACATAAACCTAAACCTAACCCTAGACCTAGCCCTAACCCTAACCCTAAAACTAGTTCTAATAGTAACCCTAGTTCTTACAATGGCTGTAGCCCTAAACCTAGCCCTAACCTAACCCAAAACCTATCCCTAATCGGAGCCCTAACACTACATTTAACCCTAACCATAACCATAATTCTAGCACAAAAAATTACCCTAAACCTAACCCTAACCCTAACCCTTGACATAACCCAAAACCTAACCCTAAACTTAGCCTTTATCCTAACCATAAACCTAGCCCTAACCCCAGCTGTAACCCTATCCATTACCCTAATCCTAATCCTAAATCTAATGCTAACCCTAGGATAACCCTAAACCTATTCCTAACCCTAAACCTATACATTACCCTAAACCTATTCTGAACCCTAAACATAACCATATCCATAAACCTAATCCTAACCCTAATAATATTAAGCCTAAAACTATCTCTGACCATAACCCTAGACCTGACATTAGCCCTAGCCCTAATGAAGCCCTAATCCTAAAACAAACTCTCGCCCTAATCCTAGCCCTAATCTTAGCCTTAATCCAAAACCTAACCCTAACCATAAACCTAACCCTAATTTTACCCCTCACCCTAGTTCTAAAGCTATCTATAACATCATACCTAACCATAACCATAACCATAACCATAACCCTAGCCATAAACCTAGCCTCAGCCATAATACTAGCCGTAGCTCTAATCCTAGCCCTACTTAAGCCCTAATTCTAACCCTAAATCTAATCCTAACACTAACACTAACTCTAACTCTTGACCTATTCCTATCCCTAGTTTTAACCCTATCACATATGATAACGCAATCCCTAGCCCTAACTTTTGCTGTATCCCTAAACATAGATCTAACCCTAACTCTAAATATAACCCTAACCCTAAGCCAAAACCACACTTTAACACTAGCTCTAACCCTAACGCTAATTTGAAATTAGCTCTAACCCTAGACCTAGCCCTCAAGACAAACCAAACTGTAGCACTCACCCTAAACCTTAACCTGAACCAAACCCTAACCCTAACCCTAACCCTACCCTAGACCTAATTTGAGTCCTAACTCTAACCCTAGAACTAATATTAACCCTGACTCTGACCTTAACACTAACCCTAGCTCTACACATCACCCTAACCCTAAACCTAATCCTAACACTAGACCTCAACCTAAACATAACCTTAAAACTAGCCCTAATCGTAATGCCATTTCTTAAATTAGCCATAGCCCTAAACCTAACACAAAACCTAGCCCTAATCCAAGGCCTAACCCTAGTTTTAACCCTAACCCTAACCCTGGCCCTACACTTAACCCTATCCCTAGTCCTAATCCTAGCTCTAACCCTATTTCTTACACTTAGTCAAACCCTCACCATATTGCTACCATAGTCTTAACTCTAATTCTATGCCTACCCCAAAACCTAACTCTATTACTAGTCCTAAACCTAGCCCTCATTCTAGCTCTAAACTTAACCCAAACCCTAAAACTAACACTGACTCTTATGCTGACCCTAATACTAAACCTAGGTTTAAACCTGACCCTAATCCTTATACAAAACCTAACACTAGCCCTACCAGTAACCCTAACCCTAAACCTAACACTAACACTAACCCTAGACCTAAACCTAACTCTAAATATAGCCATAACCCTAGCCTTAGCCCTAACAATAACTCTTAACCTAAACCAAACACTAACTCTACCCCTAGACCTACCCTAGTCCTCATTTTGGACCTAACCCTAAATGTAATCCTAACCTGAACACTGACACTTACCCTTACAAAACCCTGACTCTAAACATTATCCTAACCCAAAACCTAACCCTAACAGTAGACGAACTCTAAGCATAATCCTAACCCTAAACCTAGCCCTAACCATAACCCTAGCCCACATTCTAGCCCTAAACCAAGCTGAAACCCTAAACCTTACTCTAAACATAACCCTAGCCCAAACCCTAAACCTCACCCTAACTCTAGCCCTAACCCTAACTGTAACCGTAGCCCAAACCCTAGCTCTAACTCTATCCATTACACTAACCATAACCCTAAAATAAATGCTAACCCTAGCCCTAAACGTAATCCTAACCCTACCCAAGCACAGACTGTTACCCTAACCCTCACCCTAGCCCTAAATCCAGCTCAATCCCTAATCCTTACACTTAAACTAACCCTAAATCTAACCCTAACCACAGCCCTAACCCTATCCTTCACACCAGTCCTAATCCTAGTTTGAACCATACCCAATACCGTAATCCTAAACTTAACCCTAATGATAACACTAGACCTAAAGCTAAACCTACGCTAACTCTAAACATAAACCTAACCCTAGAACTAACAGAAAAACTAACCCTAACCCTAAATCTAAGCTAGCTCAAACCCTAACCCTAATCCTAAACCTAAACCTAACACTAACCTCAACCTAACCCTATATTTAACCTGACATCTAAACCTATTACCCTAACCCTAATGATAACCATAGCACTAACCGTTTCACTAACCATGACCATAACCCTAGACCAAACCCTAAATTAACCTTAGCCATAGTAAAAATCCAGCTCAAAACCTAAACCATCCCCTAAACCTAATCCTAAGTGTAACCCTCGCCCTATCTCTGTCCATAACCCTAACTCTAGCCCTAATCCTAACCATTATCCTACCCCTAACCCTGGGTGTAACTCTATAAATTACCCTAAAATATCCATAACACAAATGCTAACCCTTGGCCTAACCCTAAACCTATCACAAACCCTGTCTATATCCATTACCTTAAACCGAACCTAACCCTAAACCTAACACTATCCATTACCCTAACCCTAATTCTAACTTAATGCTAATTTGAGCCTTAACCCTAAACCTTAACCTAACCCAAACCCGAAGCCTGACCCTGACCCTAATAATACCCCAGATCTTAATCTGACCCTTTTCCTAAACGTAACATTTTAAATTGACCTAGCCATAAACTTAACCCTAAAAATATCACTAAATATAAACATAGACCTCACTTTAGTCCTAGCCCTAATTCTTGCCCTAAACCAAACACAAAACCTAGCCCTAATCCTAGCTTTAAATCTAGTCTTAATCCTAAACCTAACCATAACCTTAGCCCTAACCCTAAAGCTAATCATAAAACTAGCCCTAACCCTAACCATAGCACTAAAACAAAACCAAGCAAAAGGCCTAACACTAACCTTAACTTAAACCAAACCCTAGCACTACAGCTAGAGTAACCTTAGCCCTAAGTCGAGTCCTAATCATAACCTTAAAAATAACCCTGAACCTGACTTATATCCTAAGACTCATCCTACCTCTAAACACAACCCTAAATTTAAACTGAACCCTAAAGTAAACCTAGCCCTAATTCGAGTCCAAACCCTAACCCTAAAACTAACCCAGACCTGACGGATATCCTAACACTAACTCTAGGTATAAATATAACCCTAATTTAAACCTAACCCTAACACGTGACCTACCCCTAACCCTAACCCTAATTGTAACCCTAGTCCTTACATTAGCCGTTGCCCTACCGTAGCCTTAAACCTCACACAAAAACTCGCCCTAATCTGAGCCCTAAACCTAGCTTTAACCCTAACCATAAACTTACCCCTAGCCCTAACCCTATGCCTTTCCCTGAGCAAAATCTTCATCTTAATATTAACACTAAACCTATCTCTAATCCTTTGGCTAAACAAACCTAACCCTATTAATAGTCCTAACACTAGATCCCTTTCAATCTCTAATGCTATTCCAAACCCTAACCCTAACTATGACACTTATCCTGACCATAACATAAACACTAGGTATAAACCTGACCCTAACCCTAACGAAACCCTAATACTAGCCTGCTTGTAACCGTATACCTAACCCTAAACCTACCACTAGCTCTAGACCTAAACCTAATTCTAAATCTAGCCTGAAATCTATCTCTAGACCTAACAAAATCCTAGCCCTAGCGCTAAAAAAAACTTTTATATAACCCAAACACTAACTCTACCCCTAGACCTAAACCTACTCCTAATTCTGGCTTGAACCCTAAATTTAACTCTAACCCAAACACTGTCCCTGCCTTTAACACTATACTTTCCTCTAAACCTGAAACTAACCAAAACCTAAACCTCATTCTAGACCCAGCCATAACCCTAACCCTAGAACTAGCCAAATCATAACCCTAGATCTTACATTACCCATAGCTCTAACCATAGGCCTAAACCTAACTCTAAAAATAGAGATAATTTTAGGCCTAAACTTAGCCTTAAGCATAAACCTAAACCTAACACTAGCCCTATACCTAACCCTAGCCTTCACCATAGTCCTAAGATAGCTAAAAGCCAAACCTTTACCCTAAACATAAGCCTAGATCTATACCTAACTCTCACTCTAACCATAGCCAAAATTCTAAACTTAACCTACACCTAAACATAGCTCTAAACCTACCCATTACCCTAACCCTAAACCTAAACTTATTGATAATCCTAGCCCTAAACCTAATGTTACCCCTAACCCTAACCGGGTAACTAACCATAGCCATAACCCTGAAATTCAACTCAGCATAGCCCTAAGTCTAGATGAAACCATAAACCTAACCATAAACCTAAACTTAACCATAGATCTAATCCTAAAACTATCACTAATTCTAACTCTAAAAATATCTAAACCTAACCAAACCCTATCCGTTACCTTAACCCTAACCCTAATGTTAATGATAACCCTAGCCCTAACTCTAACTCTAAACCTAAACCTACCAAAATCCTATCCCTAAACCTAGCCCTAACCTTAGCTCAAAAACTAAACTTTATGCTAAACATAACCCTAAACCTAACCCTAACCCTAATTCTAGCACTAACTCTATCCCTAACTCAAGGCATATTCCTAACCATAACTCTAGTTCTAACCTAAGCTCTAACCCTATTACCCTAACCATAACTCTTAGCCTAACCCTAGCTCTATCACTAATGCTAACCATATCAATTACCCTAAACCAAATCTGAAACTGAAAACAAAATCTAACAGTATCCCTAACCCTAACCCTAATGCTAATTTGAGCCATAAACCTAAATCCTTACCTAAGCCAAATCCTAATCCCAATAATTCTCTGAGCTCTAAACCTGACCGTTACCCTAAACCTAACACTTACACTAGACATAGCCATAAGCCTAACCCTAAAACTATCTTTAACCATAACCCTAGACCTGATATTAGCCCTAGCGCTAATCCTAGTCCTGAACATAATACAACCACTAGCCCTCATCCTAGCCCTAAACCTGGCCTTAATCATAAACCTAACCCCAGCCCTAGCCCTAACCCTAACTCTATTCCTCACCCTATGTCTAAACCTTACAATAATGTCATTCTTTATCCTAAAGTTAAACCTAACCCTATCCCTATCTCTAGGCCTAAGCTGTACACTAACCCTAGTCATAATCCTAGCCCTCATTTCCCCCTATCCCAAACACTAACTCTAATTTTAGCCCTATCATTAACTCTAACTCTCACACTAGCCCTATTCCAAGTTCTAAACCTATCCCTTACCATAGCTCTAACCCTGGCCCTAACTCTTGCCCTATACTTAATCCTAGATTAATCCTACATCTAACATAATTATAAATGTAACCCAAACTCTAAGTCTAAGTCTAACACTAACACTAGCCCTATCCCTAATACTAATTGTAAAACTAGCCCTAACTCTAACCCTAGGACTAAAAAAAACCGAGCACTAGACCTAACACTAAACCTTAACTTAAACCAAACCCTAAACTACTAAAAAATTAATCCTAGCCCTAATTGAGTCCTAACCCTAACCTTAGAACTTACCCTGACCGTGACTCATATCCTAACACTCACCCTAGCTCTAAACATGATGCTAACCCTAAACCAAACCCTAACAGTAAACCTAGCCCTAATTCAAGTCCTGACTCAAACACTAAAACTAACCCTGACCCTGGCTCCTATCCTAAAAATAAATCTAGCTCTAAATATCAGCCTAACTGTAAATCTAACACTAACACTAGAATTACCCCTAACCCTAACCCCAAAGATAACCCTAATTGTAACCCTGGTTCTTACATTACCTGTTGCCTTAACCCTAGCCCCAACACTAACACAAAAACTAGCACTAATCCGAGCCCTATACCTAGCTTTAACCCTATACATAACCCTACCTCTAACCCTATCCCTAATCCTAGCTCTAAACCTACAACTTTCCTAACCCTACACCTAACTCTATTGATAACCCAAGCCTTAACCTTAAACGTAACCCTAACCCTAACCTGAAAACTTACAATAGACCTAACCCTAAAAGTAACACTCGCCATAGCCCTAACCCAAGCTCAAAACCTAACCCGTACCATGAACCTAAACATAACCATAGCTTTAACATTAACACTAAAACTAAATCTAATCCTAAACATAAACCTAAACCTACATCTAACCATACCCATTACCCTAACCCTTATCCTAAACCTAATGATAACCCTAGCCCTAACCTTAACCCTAACCCTAAACCTACCATAATTCTGTCCCTAGACCTAAGGCTGAACCTAATCCTCGACCTAGCCCTATCACTAACACTAGCTCAAACCCGAGCCCTTACCCTAAACATAACCCTGGACCCAAACCTAACCCCAATCCTAGCCCTAATCCTAACCCTAGGTCTAACTCTATCCATTACCCTAACCATAACCCTAAACCTAATGCTAAACCTAGCCCTAACACTAACCCTAACCATAACTCTATCCCTGAAGCCTCAACCTAGCCCTAATACTTACTCAATCCCTGACCCTTACCCTTAACCTAACCATAAGAAAATGATAAGCATAACACTAACCCTAACTCTAGCCCTAATCTTAAACATAACCCTACCTCTAACACTAGCTGTAACCCCTTCCATTACCCTAAACACAATCATAAAACTAATGCTAACCATAACCCTGTACATTACCCTAAATCTAACCTGAGCCCTAAACCAAAACTGAAGCCTAAACCTAACCTTATCCATTACCCTAACCCTAACTCAAACCTAATGCTAATTTGAGCCATAACCCTAAACCTCAACCTAACCCAAACACCCAAACTGACTCTGACTATTATAATACCCCTAGCTCTCAACTTGAACCTGACCCTAAACCTAACTCTGAAACTAGACCTAGCCATAAATCTTACCCGAAAACTATCCCTAACATAACCCTAGACTTGATATTAGCCCTAGCCCTAATTCTTGCCGTACCTCTAACACAAACTGTAGCCCTCATCCTAGCCGTAAACCTAGACTTGAACCTAACCCGAACCCGAACTCTAGTCCTATCCCTAATTTTATCCCTCATCCTAGTTGTGAACCTTGCTATAAACCCATCCCCTCACCCAAATCTAACCCTAACTCTAACTCTAGACTTAACCCTTACACTAATCCTTGACCTGATCCTAGCACTAATTTAGCCCTAATCCTAATACTAGCACTAACTCTAACTCTTGCCCTACCCTAATCCTAGATCTAACCCTATCCCTTACCATAACCCTAACACTTCCCCTAACCTTAGCCCTAACACTAGCCCTAGCCCTAACCCTAGAACTAATCATAACTCTAAGTCCAACCCTAACCCTAAGCCTAAACCTCACACTAACACTAACCCTCAACACTAACACTAATACTAAAACTAGCCCTAATCTAGTTCAAGCCCTAAAACAAAACTGAGCCATAACTTAACACTAACACTTAATCTAAACCAAAATCTAACCCTACACCTAGCACTAACCTTAGCCCTAATTCCAGTCCTAACCTAACCCTAAAACTAACCTTGAGCCTGACTCTGACCTTAAACTAACCCTAGCTCTAACATCGCCCTAAAAGTATATGTAAACCTAAAACTAGTACTAGCCCTAACTGTAACCCTAAAAGTAGCCCTAATCATAACTCTAGTTCTTACATTAGCCATAGCCTTAACCTAATCCAAAATCTATCCCTAAACTGAGCCCTACACCTCGTTTTAACCCTAAACCTAACCTTAGCCCTAACCATTACCAAAAACTTAACCCTAACCCTAAATCTGGCCCTAACCCTAAACCTAATCCTAGACTTAATCTAACAATAATCCTAGCCCTTACACTAGGTCTAACCCTATCCATTACCCTAAATATAACCCTAACCCTAATGATAACCCTAGCCTTTAACTTAACCCTAAAGCCACACAGGCTCTCTCTGTACACACGAAAGGCAGCAGAGAACACAGAGTTTTTGCTTGTAGGTCACCAAACCGAGCTCTGGAAACAGTACAAGATCACTCCAGAACCACTCACCTCACCAAACACCATAGGTGGGTAATAGATGGAATCCATCATGCAAAACCTTACTCATCAATATCAGTGGGTGTGGCTACCTGCTTGGTTCTGCAGCTTATCAGGTAAGCAGTTTCCAACTCCCCTACCTCCTTGTGATAACTCAAGATTTTTCACACAAGCTTTTTGGGGGTGTAGCTATCAATGAGGAACAGCATGTACAGGCACATGGTTTCCAATTCAGAGACTAAGAGTAGGGAGGCTCCAGATAGAAGCTCAAGCCCTCTCACCCTGGCGACCTCCACCATCCTGAGCACAGAGACTCAAACTAGGAATAGACAACTCCACCGACTGCAAGAAAAGAAAACAGAGATCTGAGAGACTTTTTTTTTCTTTCTTACTTTTCTTATCTTGCTCTTCTCATCCATTCTCCTCTTCTCTTCCCCTCTGGTCCTCACAACGTCAACATATGTGAAACCAAGAACTTTCCATGAAATTGGACTTTAAGAACTGAATCACTAGACTTGTAGAATATAGAGGAATTGCATAGGCCCACTTCACCACCTCTTTATTTTCTCTTATTTTCTTTCTCCCTCTCTTTCTTTATTCCTTGTTATATTTTCTTCTTTTTTCTTTCTCCCTCTATCCCACTTTCAGCCTCCTAACTTTTACTATTTATACATAGGATAATTTAATGAATACAGATAAGGAGTTTGAATTAATACCTTCTTTCATAAATTCCCCCATATATTTATTAGAGTTCTCCTCCCAAGTTGCTAAGTTAGATTAATCACATACCCTCATTCCTTTCCCCATTAACATAGCGTCTTACCCCTAATCTTCAGTCCTCTATACACCACCAGAAATGGTATGCCTTTTATGAAACTTATGACTATATTCCAAATAATAATTGAAGCCAACATCTGTAGACACAGAGTCTAAATATAAATGTATTTATAATGGTTAGGCTTAGGCTTCAGGTTAGGGTTAGATTTAGATAGGTTTTGATCTATGGTTAGGGCTAGGGCTAAGGGTAGGGCAAGGATTAGGACTAACGTTTGGGTTAGGTTTAGGATTATGGTAAGGGATAGGGTTAGAACTAGTAATAGGGCTAGTATGAGAGTTAGATTTAGTGTTAGAGCTAGGAATAAGGTTAGGGTTATGGTTCGGGATAGGGCTAAATTAGGGCTAGTGTTAGTGTTATGTTTACACCTTCAGTTAGGGTTGGAGTTAGGATTACATCGAGGGTAAGGTATTTGGTTATAGGTAGTTTGAGGGCTAGGGCAAGGGTTAGTATTAGGGTTAGGAGTAGTGTTAGGTTTGGGTTTATGATTAAAGCTAGTTTTAGGGCCAGGATGAGGGCTAATGTTTGTGTTAGGGTTAGGGCTAGTATTAGGGCTAGGGCTAATGTCAGGTCTAGGGTTACAGTTAGGAATAGCTTTAGTGTTAGGTTAGGTGTATACTAAGGGTCAGATTTAGAAGTAGGGTAATTATTAGCGTCAGGATCAAGGTGAGGGTTTGGGTTAGGTTAGGGTTTAGGTTTTCGGCTTGAACTAACATTAGGGATTCCTGTTAAGGTAATGAAAGTGTTAGGTTTAGGGTTTAGGTGTGGTTTAGTGTAATGGATAGGGTTATGTTTAGGCCTAGGGTTAGCATAAGTGTTATCATTAGGGTAATGGATAGGGGTAGACCTAAAATTAGGGGTAGGGTTATGTATAGGTTTAGCGCTTTTGTTTGTGGTAGGTTAGGGTTTAGTTTTGGTTTAGTGTAATGGATAAGGTTTGGGTTAGGCCTAGATTTAGCATAATGTGTTACCATTATGTTAATGGATAGTTTTAGACCTAAGATTAGGGTGGAGTTATGTATAGGATTAGGGCTTTTCTTGGGTTAGGGTTAGATTTACCTTTAGTGTTAAAGCTAGGTTAGTGGCTGAGGATGTGGCTCAAGAAGTAGCGTGCTCGCCTGGCATGTGCAGGGCGCTGTGTTCGATCCTCAGCACCATATACCAATAAAATAATGATGTTATGCCCACCAAAAACTAAAAAATACATATTAAAAAAACTAGGTTTAGGACTTGGATTGAGGCTAGGTTTTGTGTTAGGTTAGGGCTAGGTTAAGGCTACAGCTAATGTACAAAGTAGTGTTATGATTAGAGCTAGTGATAGGGTCAGGGTTATGGCTATGTCTAGTGTTAGGGTTAAATTTATGGTTATGGTGATGTTTAGAACTAGGTTTAATGTTAGGGTCAAAGTCAGAGTCCAGATTAGTTTTCAGGTTAGGGTTAGGACTAGAATTAGTGATAGGATTAGGGCTAAGTGTAGGGTTAGGGTTATGATTTGGTTTTGTTTTAGGGCTAGGGGTAGAGTTAGGGCTAGTTTTAGAATTAGGCTAGTATTAGTGTGAGGTTTAGGCTTAAGTTTAGGGTTAGATTTAGAGTTAGGTTTAGATCTAGGCTTTGAGCTAGGGGTAAGGATAGGGCTAGGATTAGGGCTAAGTTTAGGGCTAGGTATAGGGTGATGGTAAGGGATAGGGTTAGAACTAGGCATAAGGCTAAGACAAGAGTTTGAGTTAGTCTGAGGGCTAGGGTTAGGGTTTGGTTACAAATAGGGCTAAATTAGGGCTTGGATTAAGACTGGGTTAGTGTTAGGGTGAGGCCTAGTTTGAGGGCTAGTGTTAGTGTTAGTGTAAGGGTTAGGGTTAGGTTTAGGTTAAGGGAGTGTCGCGACTT
>NW_026008022.1:0-3810 GCF_001458135.2 Marmota marmota marmota | reverse complement strand
CAGTCCCACGAAGCTAAAAAAAAAAAAAACTGAAAAAAAATGAGAGAGAGAGAGAAAGTGAGAAAATTATGAATGAGAATTAAGAACTGCATGTGAAATTGTTGCTGAAAGCTGGAGTTGCAGGATCCAGGAGGGGTCCTGTTGTTTTCTGGGTCCTGGCCCACCTTAGAGGGCAAGAGCCAAAATGTTGGCTTCTTTTTACTTCCTTGACTTTTGTTTTCCAAATTTTGGGTTTTAAACACTCAGCAAGCCAGTTTCACCAGTCTTAAAGAGGGAGTAATAGATTATAACTTCAATATCTATAATTTTACAGTTATTCCTTTCTTTTAATTGGGGTCAGTATTAGTACTGGAAGTCAGCATTATATGCTATTTATCCTGTAGGTAATGACTTATTATCACAAATTAACCCAGGTTGTTGTTTTTTTTAGAAGCAGTACCTGTGCGAAACAGTAATAGGCATCAGTTACAAAGTTTACAAGGAAAATACAAAATGAAATTAGTAGAGCAAAAACATATTCAGTTTGTGTAATAGCTATGAAGCAAGAAAAATGACTTTCATAATCTTGAACTTTTACTTATACATTATATCCCCTGTCTGAGATCAGTCATCTTTACAACAGAAATCAATCTTTTGAAAACAGTTTTAAATGAGCTGAAGTCTAGCTTATTTTCGAGCATTCTAACATGGAGGCAGAGCCTTATCTCTCTTTACAAATAGCACAATACAACATTATATCTGAAACATGAATCAAAGAAAGGCTAAGAGAGCTTTCAGCTTCTTTTTGTGGAAAAAAATGGCAGAATACTTCCATGTTTTACAATGTCACCTTTAAACAGATCAGGCTGTCTTTGTTATTTTCCAAAAATGCATTTAAATATTAATTTTATTGTGACGAGTAAGACAAAATTGTATATGTAACTTATTAACAACAGGTTACTTTATCCAGCTATAAAACGTCCAATGACATGAATAAATACCAACCAATTTTTTTTTTTTTAATATAAATTTGGCACTTTTGCTGCACATAATTTTAGTTTGGAGAATGCCAATTTGGCAAAGTGCTTTCCTAAGCTTTACATTTAAGTAACTTTAACTGACTTCAACTTTTAAAGTACAATTTATAATCCAGAGTGCATCTTCTAAATATAGAATCATGTAGTTGGCAAATAGTGAATTTGAGTTCTTCTATTTGTATCCCTTTAATTTCTTTCATCTGTCTGATTGCTCTGGCAATCTGTTTTGAATAGAAGTGGTAAAAGAGGGTATCCCTGTCTTGTCCCAGTTTTTAGGGGGAATGCTTTCAGTTTTTCTCCGTTTAAAATGATGTTGGCATTGGGCTTAGCATAGAGAGCTTTTAGAATATTGAGGTGTATTCCTGTTATCCCTAGTTTTTCTAGTGTTTTGAACATGAAGAGGTGCTGTATTTTGTCAAATGCTTTTTTTCTGCATCTTTTGAGATGATCCTATGATTCTTGTATTTAAGTCTATTGATGTGATGAATAACATTTATTGATTTCCGTATGTTGAACCAACCTTGCATTCCCAGGATGTACCCCAGTTGATCGTGGCACACTATCTTTTTAATATGTTTTTGTATTCAATTTGCCAGAATTTTATTGAGAGTTTTTTTGTGTCTCTGTTCATCAGGGATATTGGTCTGAAGTTTTCTTTCCTTGATGTATCTTTATCTGGTTTTGGTATCAGGGTGATATTAGCCTCATAGAATGAGTTTGGAAGGGTTCCTTCCTTTTCTATTTTATGGAATAATTTGAGGAGTGTTGGTATGGTAACAGTAATCACAGGTCTGCATAGGTTAACAAAAAATCAAAGGAGACCCCTAAATCTCTTATACATTCAGGAAACTGTTAATGATCAGAAATAGACTTAGTCAAAACAAAAAGATACAAGACAGGTCTTCAAATGACAGTGTGGCCCTTCTATGTCAGATACAATGTATAAAAAGAGAAGAGCACTTATTGGTTATCTTACCAGTAAACTTATATAAGTTTTTATATAATACTTAGACAAGGCTGAGACATATATTAGGGTGTTACTATATTGTCATAACCCAAGTAACCGTTGTTTGTTTAACCAGTTTCAAAGTAATCAGTTATGACTTTCAAATAGGTACAAACCACAATTTCTTTAAGACTTAGTTTCCCCAAGTAAGAAAACCCAACAAGTACAAGAAAATTATCTTGATAGATAAGAGCAGATCAGTGTTTTAGACTTTGCCTCATATCAGAACATTAACTTCAACTGAGCTAATTATACCCAATTTAATCACAAACACAAACTTTTTGAGATTTACCTTCCATAGATTTTTTGCAACTTCCTTAGACATTCACAACTTTGCATCCTTAGTTTTGCCCTCTTTTATCTTTGACTTTAGCCCAAGAATATTACTTTACCAGAAAAAAATACTTTATCATCCATAAACATTTCTTTTACCTTCTAATTTTCTGTACTAAAATATATTTCCATACCTATAACTTCTATTTTTGGATCTGTCTCTTAAATTCATATTCTGAAATAGTCCTTGTGAATTTTATCTGTGCATTTACTTTATACAACAGATTTCGTCTTAGGAGAGGGTTGGAAAATCTAGCATATACAAAATTGCGCCTTAATCTTTTTTCTGTCAGGTTACATTCAAGGGGTTGGAAGACATGAAATTTTTGAGGCTGTTCCAGTAATCAGTATCACAATGCCATCAGCTTTAAGTGAGTTCCCCACTGAGAGTTGTGTTGGGAGGCTTTTTTGGGGGACTTTTCCTTATACTAGGTATTGATGAGCAATGGGGCAGATCCTTTCCATTTTTTCTTTAGGCTTCCTTGAAGATCCCTTTGCAGAGGCTGCGTAAAAACACAGGTTGGCCTTAGTTTCTGTCTTTTTCTTTTCTGGGTGCAGTTATTTATTTTGCCAGTCTCCCAAGGCATTGAATCATTTTGTCCCAGTGATGGATATCCCCTGGCCAAATGGGGCATCCTGTCAGATCCTAAAGGGGAGACTGTTCCTGTCTCCAGGTCATATACTAATAGTGCTGAAACCACATCATTTATGGCCATCAGCTTCCACTCAACAGAGGCCGAAGGGGCTGGGAGGCAGGGCAGAGGCCAGGTTCTCTGTGGCCATTTTTTCTATAGCCCAGGCAGCTTTCCTCCCATTTTAGGGCTGGTGAGCTGCTTGCTCTCCTTGTGACCCAGAGGCAATGCATTTTGGCACCTTGAATGAGTTCCTGACTGTTCAGACCCCTTATCATGGAACTGCATAAATGCCTGTGCGTACAGAATCTCTTTCATAGACTTCACCCCTGATAGACTAACATTAACTTCAGAATTGTATAATAATCCAGAAAAACCATATAAAGGTCAGACTGTGTTACAGTAAACCCTCTTTCTCATAGTCAGGCTTATCCTTATAGGTGGCCTATGCAGCCATGATCTCTGTGTTCTAGAGACTCCACTAAGATCAATGCAGTGTGCCCCATGTCTTAGAGGGCCAGTAACAGACAAAACAAACAAACAAACAAAACCTCAAAAACAGATAGATAAGAGAGGATCCCAAAATCAGGGCTGACAGTCAGGAAGGAACCTTTAAAACACAGACCTGCATGTACAAATTTCTTCCACTTAACTTTACCTTTGACCAACCAACTTCAATTGCAAAATTGTACAGTAATCCAGAAAGCTATTCAAAAGCCAGATCGTTACAATAAAACATTTCTCAGACAAGCTTTAACTTAATTTATCTTTGACAGACCGGCTCCAATTGCAAGATCATACCAAAAAAAAAAAAAAAAAAAAA
>NW_026008021.1:0-3810 GCF_001458135.2 Marmota marmota marmota | reverse complement strand
CTTAGGTCTAGTGTTAGGGTTAGGGTTAGGATTAAGTTTAAGGTAAGGGATGGTGTTATAGCTAGGTTTAGTGGGAGGTTGAGTGTTAGAATTAGGGTTAGGGCTAGGGATAGGGTTAGATATATGATTAAGGATAGGTTTACGGCTAGAATGAGTGCTAGGGCTTGTAGTAGGTTTAGTTCTAGAATTAGGGCTAGGGCTAAAGTCAGGTCTAATGTAACAGTTAGGAGTATATTTAGGGTTAGGTTTGTGTCTAGGTCTAGTGTAAGTGTTAGGCTTAGGGTAAGGGCTGGGTTTAGAGCTAGGTGTATTTTTAGGGTCAGTATCATGATTAGGGTTTGTTTTAGCTTAATGTTTAAGGATAGGGCTCAAATGAGCATTAGGGTTAGTGTTAGAGTAATGGATAGGGTTAGGTTTAGAATTCAGGTTAGGTTTAGGGGAATGGAGAAGTTTCAGGTTAGCAAAACGGTTAGGGTTAGGCCTGGGGTTAGCATTAGGTTTAGGATTATCATAAGGATAATATATAGGGATAGAGCTAGGGTTAGGGCTATGGTTATTGTTAAGATTAGGTCTAGAGTTAGTCTTAGGGTTTGGGTTAGGGCTACTAACCCTAGCTTAGGGTAGGGTTAGGGTTAGGTTTAGCATAAATGTGAGGTTTTGAGCTAGGGTTAGTCCTAGGTGAGGGTTAGGTTTACTGTTAGGTCTAGGGTTAGGGTTATGGTTATTGTCAGGGTTAGGTTTAGGATTAGGGCTAGGGTTTTCATTAGGGTTAGATTTAGGTTTAGGGTAATATTTTGGGTTAGATGTAAGGTTAGCTTTAGTGTTAAGGTTAGATTTAGGGGTAAGTTTAGTTTTAGGGCTAGGTTTACTGCTGGGTTTAGGGTAAGGTTTAGGGTTTGAGTTAGGGTTAGTGCTACAGCAAGGGTTAGGTTTAAGTTTAGGTCTATGGTTAGGTTTATAATTTGTAATAGGATTTTGGTTAGGGTTAAGGCTAGGGTTATCATTAGGATTAGGGTTAGAGTTAAGGTAATGGCTAGCATTAGAGCTAGGGTAAGGGCTGGGGTTAATGTTAGGATTAGGGCTAGGGTTAGGGTTATGGTTAGGGAGAGTCCAAGGTTATATTTAGGCTAAGGGTTAGGCTTTGAGCTAGGGTTAGGACTAAGGTGAGGGTTAGGGTTAGAGTTAGGGCTATGGTTAGGGTGAGGATTATGCTTAGGGTAGGTTTATGCCTTGGATTAGGGCTAGGCTTTGTGTTAGGTTTAGGGCCTAGGGTTAGTACTATGATTAATGTAAGATCTAGATTTCTAATTAGGGCTAGTTTTAGGGTTAGGGCTATGGATAGGTCTAGTGTTAAATTTAGATTTTGGTTTAGGGTCCATTTAGAGCTAGGTTTAGAGTTAGTGTCAGGGTCAATGTGCAAGTAAGTGTTACAGTTAGGGTGAAAGCCCGAATTAGGACTAGGGTTAGGTATAGGGTTAGGATTAGTGTTTGTTTTATGTTAATGGTTATTGTTAGGGCTAGGACTAAGTTTTTGTTTAGGTATAGGAATAGAGTTATCACTAGATTTAGGATTAGGTTTAGGTCTAGGACTAGTGTTACAGTTAGGTTTAGGTAAAAGGTTACTGGTAGGGCTAGTTCCAGGTTTCGGTTTAGGGTTAGAGTCAGGTTTAGACCTATAATTATTGTTAGGGTCAGATTAAGGGTGAAGTTTAGAGTTATTGTATTTTTGGGTTAGGGTTAGAGCTAGAATAATGTCTAGGGTTAGGACTAGTAATAGGGTTTGTGTTTGGTTTACGCTAAGTATTATGATTAGGACTAGGTTTAGCATTATGGATAGGTTTTGGCTTACTGCAAGGGATTGTGTTAAAGCTAGGGTTATGGCTACTTTTAGGGTTAGGTTTAGGGGTAGGGTTAGGGTTATGGCTAGGTTTACATCTAGTTGGGGCTTGGATTAGGGCTATTTTTGTGTTAGGGTTAGTGCTATTTCCAATGGAAGAACTTGGGTTATGATTAGGGTTAGTTTTAGGGTTAGGGTTTGGGCTCGGTCTTTTGTTAGTATTAGATTTAGTTTTAGGGTGATAATGAGCTAGGGTTAGTGTTCAGATAAGAGTTGGGTCAGGATTAATTTTAGGCCTAGGACTCGATTTAGAGCTAGGGTTATTGCTAGTTATAGTGGTAGGGTTTGTTATATTGTATTTTTAGGGTTAGAGGAATGGCTCAGTTTTGTTTTAGGTTTAGGGCTAGGGTTACAGCTAGTTTTAGGATTAGCAATAGTGTTAGGGCTAGTGGTAGGGTGAGGTTTAGGCTGAAGTTTAGGGTTAGATTTAGCATTATGGTTAGATCTAAGTTAAGGTCTATGGCTCGGGTTAGGGCTAAGGTTAGGGCTAGTGTGAGGGTTACAGTAACGGATAGGGTTATAAATAGAAATAGGGCTAGGGTTGAGAGAGTTAGTCTTAGAGAGTGTTAGGGCTAGGGTTAGGGTTAGTTTTAGGGGCAACGATGGGGTTATATAGCTTGGATCAGGGCTGGGAAAGGTTTAAAATTAGGAATAGGGATAGGTTGAGGGTTCTGGTTAGGTTTAAGGCTAGGTTTAGGGCTAGGATGAAGGCTAGGTTTTGTGTTAGGGTTAGGGCTAAGATTAGGGCTAGGGCTAATATCAGGTCTAGAGTTAAAATTAGGGATAGTTTTAGGGTTTGGTTTATGGCTAGGTCTAATGTCAGGGTTAGGTTTAGGGTAGGGGTCAGGTTTAAAACTAGGTGTATTTTTAGGGTCAGAGTCCGAGTTAGGGTTGGTTTGGGTTAAGCTTTACAGTTAGGGCTCGAATTAGTGTTAGGGTTAGTGTTCGATTTAGAGTAATGGGTAGGGTTATGTTTAGGGTTCAGTTTAGGTTTAGAGTAATATACAGGGTTAATGTTAGGGATAGGGTTAAGGTTAGGCCTAGTGTTAACATTTGGGTTAGGCTTATGTTTAGGTTAATGGATAGGGTTAGTGCTAGTGTTAGGGATTGAGTTAATATTAGGATTAGGGCTAGAATTAGGATTAGGTTTAGGATTAGTGTTAGGGTTAGGTTTAGGGTAAGTGTTATGGTTTGAGCTAGGGTTAGGGATAGCGCAAGGGTACGGGTTAGAGTCACAATTATGGTTATGGTTATGGTTAGGGTTAGGGCTAAGGTTAGCATTAGGGTCAGGGTTATGATTAAAGTAATGGCTAAATTGAGATCTAGGATTTGGGCTATGGTTACATGGTTACAGTTAGGATTCGGGCTAGGATTAGGGTTAGTTTTAGGGATAGGGTTATGCTTAATGTATATTTTATAGTTTGATCTAGGGTAAGGGCTACAGCAAGGGTTAGGGTATGGTTTGTGTAGGTTAATGTTAGGGATATGCTTAGGGCTAGGTTTAAACCTATGTTTTATGTGAGGTTTATGGGTAGCATTAGGGCTATGGGTAATTTAAGAGCTAGGGTTATGGTTATGGCTAGTTTGAGGGTTAGGATTATGGATAAATCCTGTGTTAGGGTTATGCTTTGGGTTAGGATAAGATTTAGAGCTAGGGTTAATGTTAGGGTAAGGGTCAGTGTTCAGGTTAGTATTGGATTTAGTGTTAGGGCCAGAATTAGAACTAGGTTTATGTCTAGGGGAGGATTAGTCTTTGTGTTAGGTTAATGGTTATGGTTAGGGCCATCACTAGGTTTTTGTTTAGGGCTTGGGATAGAGTTATGGCTATATTTAGGATTAAGTTCAGATCTAGTGCTAGTGTTATGGTTAGGTTTAGGTATAGGTTTACCAGTAGGGTTAGTATTAGGGTTTTG
>NW_026008020.1:0-3810 GCF_001458135.2 Marmota marmota marmota | reverse complement strand
CTCCTGCTGTATCAACATACACAAGTTATTCGTCACCCCCCTCCGCTTATTTTGCCCAGCCAGCCGGCCAGCGGCACTAGGGGGCTCAAGGAAAGGGATCCCTGGTCAGACCCAACTCCAAGAGACACTATGCGAAGCCAGGAAACACCAGGAATGCGTTCAGGGGCTCAGGTGAGTGGCCAGGCCCAGAGATTGGAGCGTGAAGGGTCAGGGTTAGGAGGGCTGGGTTGGGGTAGGGGCAGCATGCAAGGCTAGAGGGCAGGGGAAGGAAGGGTAGGGATTGTTCAGGCCAAGGTCAGCACAAGGACAACGTCCACTGCCACATCTCAGGGCTTGGGCGGCAAAGGAGGCCCATGCGAGGGGCAGGGCTGTTTCCCATAGGGAGCCTTCAGGGTGCAGAGGCCAGCCAATTCCACTCCTCTTCCCCAGGTGAATAGAACCTCAGATAGAGACCCGGACCAAAGGAGGGCACTATGAGAGGATACCTTCAGTTCGGAATTGGGGGGGGTAGTTGGTGGGGAGCCAGAACCTATTTGAGGAGCCCTGGCTAGGGAGAAGCAGGGGGAGGGGAGGGTCCAGGCAATTCTAGGACATCACAGTACTGTTGTAGGGATAAACGAGGCAAGGCATAGAAGATAGCAGAAAACAGTTTTATTTGGCTGCAACCAGGCTCAGAGGGCACAGCTTTTGCTGTAATAAATTAATATCCTGAACCCCGAATTCAAGGAGTTTCAGAGTTTTATACACAGCATGTAAGGGGAGGGGCTCAGAAGTTCACAGTCTGCAAAAATTCACATAAAAGCAGCTTTTTCTTTCCCTGTTTGGGAAAGTTAACCCTTCAGGGACAATACCTGAGAAGGGGAGAGCTTCTTCTCCACTTTCTTTCTCCCCCTGCCAGTTGTTAACATGGAGCCCAGTTAGTAAATTATCTTAAAAATTTAGACATCTCTGTGAATCCACAGCTCAAGGCCAGACGTTGTTTGCATATTTCTACAAACTACTATACTGGATATGTTTGTGAAAAACTAGTAAGGGGGTTCCCAGCACCTGGAGTGATAGTATCTTCTTGGCCAGTGGCAAACTAAAACAGAGCAATACAAAAATAGGAAGTTTATCTAAATTGAACTCTTTTGCAGAGACTCTTTTGCTGACACTTCTAAAATCAGCCATGGTGAAGATTTCTGGAGAAGCCCAGTTAACAATTTTCTGTGGAGATAGGGGTTGCCACTTCAATTCCCCCTTTAATGATGCTCCCCATAATTTAAGCCTTTAAGTTTAAGAGCATCATTACCATTATCTTAGCTTAAAGCCTTATACAATGTCACAACCTTAGTTGTTGTCATCCTTTCAATAGTAGCTTCTATAGTGGACCCAATAGTTTTCATGCACAGTGTAGCCAAATATGAGAGCAATAAACAGGTTAACAACAAAATATCCACTACACCAGTTAAGCTTTTAAATCTACCAAGAGTTGACAATCATCTCCTAAAAGCGTGTTTGGGACTCAAACTTTAATGCCCTTCTAGGTATGAACTAGCATATATACTAGTTCTCATATGTTGTTGGCTATATTCTTACCTGTTTGTCTATTGTCATCCATTTGGATGCAACAAACTGAGCTGTTGAACTCTCCACATATTTATCTTTCCTCAGCCACTAGGTAATCTAATGCCAAGTGGTTTGGATAGTTAGCCACTTGCATCCAGGCTATTATGTGGCTAAGAGGTCAAAGGCTCTGGCAGTCTGATTAATAATAATTTCTAGTACAGATTGTTAGTGAATAATTCTGCTTAACATGTAAATAGGGGTTGTATAACTCCAACTGCTATTTTGTGCCCAGGTAGTGGGACAATAAGTGAAAATAATCCTCTGGGTGGGCCATTTATCTTCACCCCAAGATTGGTGACCTCCTGAATCAAGTTTCTTCCCAATGGACATCTTTTGTGTTTCCAAACAGTCATCCATCTATAGCATTCCTCTGGCAGGACAGGACCTAAATATATGTTTTACCACCTCTTAGTTATACTGGCTTGTCCTGACATATGGTTCACATGATCTCCATGGTTGAAATAGGGATAGGACAGAACTCCTTACAGTTATCAAAGGAAACCAAACTAAATAATAGACTAACATTTTGGTTAGCATAGGTTAAGCAGCATGAATTAACAAAGCCAAACTAGTAACACCAAACAAGTCCTAGAAAATGTATATAAGCAAGAAAAAAAAGGATAAATGAAAATTTTTTATTTGTTATCCAACCAGTAGCAAAAACCAAACAGAGAACTAGGTATATATCTAGAAGCAAGGGGCTGTGACGCATTATATTATAAGAAGTATCCTAGAGGTTGAAAGAGTTCATTAGTTCTGGTGGGAAGTTTATCTTTCACCGTGCATTGATCAGCAAGTCTCTCCCGTATAGCTGAAACAAGGCTGTAGTCTCCTCAAGCTTCGGCCTTGCGTAGACTAGTCAGCTTCCGGAGTTACTGAGGCAGGGCTGTTGTCCTTCTGATCCTCAAGCTTCTATGGTGCTCCTTTTTCTTTGGGATGGTCAGCTTCAAAGACATAGCAGAATCTGGAGTGCACACCCAGTCCCCAGCTGCAGGCTTGAGTCTGCTGTAGTAAATCCAGAGACCTATTTCAGCAAACTTTGCTGCGGTTGGGGTGGATAAAATAACAAAGAACTCTTACAAAAAAGTTTAGGGGTTTGAATATTCCGTTATTTGACCCAGGCTCAATCTCCATGCTTAAAGAAATGTGCGCTTGGGTCAACTTAGAGGCAAACATTCTCTAACCATATTTTCCTCTAAGGATTAAAGCTGTTGTGTAAGGGTTAATTCTCCTATCTCTCTTAACTTGCCCAATGATCCCCTAATAAGAGGTGAGCCTCAAGTACATTATCTTATAAGGAGAGAATCCAGTCCTTCTGGTAGGAGTGGGTTTAATCCTCAAAAATGTAATACGGAGAAGTTCATCACCACGTAAGTGAGTTTCCTAAAACAGCTTATCCAATTAAGACATAAAGTCCTGCACATCCTTTAAACTATACCAGAATTCTGAAGGCTACAGGAAGTATGTAACTTCCATCTAATCTTTAAACTCTTGATCAGTAATGATATCACTACTGCACAAAAGCTAGCCCATTGACTGAGCCAATACTTATTGGGAAGGGGAGGAAAGGGTGGAGTAGGGACAAGGAAAGAGCCCCCTGTGGCCGGTGGCCGGAAGAAGGGGCATCAAGGAGAGCCTGGTGGGGGGCTCAAGCAACTGGCCCAGGTCTGACCCAACAAAACAGAGTGAAGCCACCTGATGCCACCACAAAAACGCGCTCAGGGGCGCAGCCCAGGAGCCAGGCACCCGGGACTGGAGCTGAAAGCTCCAGGGTTCAGGGTTCAGCAGGGCTGGCTTGGGTTAGGGGCAGCACGAAAGGCAAGAGGGCAGGGGAGATAAGGGAGGGGATCCCGCAGGCCAAGGTCAGCGCAGCACCCAAGCCAACCAACAGGTGTCAGGGTTCCTTCCTGCAGCCAAGGGAGCCCAGGCAAGGGGCAGGACTGTGTTTCCCATAGGGAGCCTTCAGGGCACAGAGGCCAGCGGAAGGCACTCCTCTGCAATCCACGGGAGTAGCTCCTAAAGAGAGAGACCTGGAACAAGCAGAGCCAAAGGAGGGCCCTGTGTGTGGAAAGGCTGCCACCGCTAGCATGAAGCTGGGTGGCTGGGTGGGAGGGGTCCCGGGACCCATTGGAGGAGCCCAGGCTAGAAAGCCAAGTGACCTAGGACAAGTAGCAGGGAGAGAGCGCAAGCGGAAAGAGGGAA
>NW_026008019.1:0-3810 GCF_001458135.2 Marmota marmota marmota | reverse complement strand
TTTTTTTTATGACATCCCATATGTCTTGGATGGATTGCTCGTGATTTCTTACTATCCTTTCTGTTTGACTATATTCTTTTCGAGTTGACAAACTTTGTCCTCATTGTCTGATGTTCTGACTTCAATTTGATCTAGTGTATTTGTAATATTCTCGTTTGAGGTTTTAATTTGGTTTATGGTTTCCTGCATTTCTACGATTACTGTTTGATTTTTTTTTTAAATCTCTATCTCCTGGTAGAGTTCATTCTTTGCTATTTGAATTTGCTTATGCAATTCATTTTCAAAGTATTCATTCATTGTTTGGACTTGCTGTCTAATGACTTCTCTAAGATTCCATTCCATCTGAGTCAGGTATGCCTTGAGTTCTTTCTCTGTCCACTTTTCTGATGCCTCTAGGTTCTCCTGTAAATTTAAGTTGTCCTGCATTGTTTGTAATCCTTTTTTCCCTTGTTTTTTCATGGTGTTCACGTTACTTTCCAACTCTGTTTAACTGCTGTGTTTCTGTTTTCTCCTATAAATTTGTTTTGGTTTTGTATATCTCTGTGGTCTCTCCTTTGTGGTGGGAGACTATGCCTAGAAATGTTGGGCTTTATTGTACTTTAAAGCTGACTCATTCAATTCATAAAAGGCTTTTGGATTCTGTATGCATATAGTGATTTGTTGTTTGTTCTTAGGACTTTATGTTTAGGTTAGGTGCTATCATGGTATGAGGGTTAGTATGTCTTGGCTACTTTGGAAGATTGCTCTACTGAAGGGGGATATTAACAGGCGATTGGATCAGGGTGTTTGGTAATAGCTAGGTATTTAGGAGCCCTATAGACAGCCTTGAAACAATCACCTATTTGCATTTAGACAATTACACGTAATGGAAGACATAATGCTTGGGATGAAAGTTGGGGGGAAGGGGAAGGAAGGAGCCCTTAAAAAGAAAGAGGGAGAGAGAGATAGATAGAATAGAGGAGAATGGAAAGAACAATAAAACTTGAAAAGGGAAAGAAAGAAGGAAGGAAAAGGGGAGAAAAAAACTAATAAAATAGAAATTAAAAAAAAATGAAGTTTTAGAGATCCATTTTCTTCTCTTCCAGTAGGCGGAGCTGTGCCCCCCTAGCCGAGCTTCTGCCCTCTATGTGCGGACAGCAATCCCTGTAAAGTGGCTCCTGGGAGTCTCTCAATCCTGTTAGTCCAGAGGCGTTTCTCTTCTCCTGCCCCTCCCCCCCTTTCTCCTGTCAGCCAGCTAGACGCCCCCCCCCACTCACCAGAGGCGCTCTCCAAGGATCTGGTTACACTTGAAGCCCCACTGCATGCCCTATTTCCCGAAGGACTGAGCACTCTCTCTGTCATTCATCCAAGCCCCAGTGCTGTGGAGCGGTGATCTGGGAACCGACAGTTTAATTTTTCCGGACCCCTTTGGTGGGCATGCCCCTGGGAACTGGTGGCTAAGACCTTGGGTGTTGCCGCTGGTGGCAAGGGGAGTTGGGGATCGAGAATCCCCTCTGCTTCCCTCGGCCCCTACAGACACGCCCACGCCGCTGGCAGTAGTGGGAGTTGGGGGTCGGGAGTCTCCTCTGCTTCCCTCCGCCCCTACAGTCATGCCCACGGAGCTCTGGGTCGAGATTTTTGAGGTTTCCCAGCTGTATGTATCTGGTGGGGGTGGGAGTCACACACCTGCTAAAGCTGATTCCGCTGGGAAGGAATCCTGTTGGCTGAATTCTGGTGACTTTACCTCTCTGCTACAGGGGGCCCCAGGCTCCTTGCCGGAGTGTCTGAAGGGAGGGGTGGGTCTGGCCTGTCTCTGGTCTGCTGTCTCGGTTGGTTTTGGTTCCGGTTCGCTGTTTCATGAAGGCTTGGTTAGAGACCTCTTCATAGGGTCCCTACGCCGCGCCTGCTGAACCGCCTCCTACTGTGCTGTTCGATGCGCAGCAGTGGTGGGTGGCGGGTCTGGACCTCCGTGCTGTGTGGCAGAGATTCATTCGTCTGGGGCAAACTGTCACCTCCAATAATACTACAAATTCACCAGCAGGTCTCACTTCAGCGGAATTTTGCTAGAAGTTTCTCAGCAGGTAGAATCTGAACGTATTAATGCCTCTCTCTGACCCCGTTATTGAGGAGGTACTGAAAGTGCTGCCTCCCCGCCCGCTGCCATGTTGGGTCCTCTTGAAATCTTTATCTGACCATCTCTCTGCTGTGTCTAGCATCTCCTATAATGTTGAGCTGTACTGCATTGTTTGTGTTCCTTTTTTTTCCTTGTTTTTTCATGATGTTCATGTTTCTTTCCAGCTCTGTATGACTACTGTGTTATTATTTTCTCCTATAAATTTGTTTTGGTTTTGTATAGCTCTGAAATCTCTCCTTTGTGATGGGAGACAATGTCTAGAGATGTTGGGTTTAATTGTAATTTAAAGTAAATTAATTAGTTTCATAAAAGGCATACAGATTCTGATGGTGTATAGAGAACTGAGGTTTGGTCTTAGGACTTTCTGTTTAGTTAGAAAGATGTGATGATATGGGGGTTAATATATCTTAGCTACTTTGGAGGATAGCTCTAATGAAGGGGGACATTAACAGGAGAATAGACAGGAGTATTTGGGGGTAGCTAAGTACTTAGGTGCTCTATAGAAAGCCTCGAAACATTCACCTATTTGCATTTAGTAAATTACATGTAGTAGAAGTAATAATGCTTGGGAGAAAAGGAAAAGGAAAGGAAAGGAAAAAAATAAAAAGAAAGAAAGAAAAGAAAAAAAGGAGAAAGAGGAAAAAAATATATATAAAAGGAAAAGAAAGAAACAACCACAACAAAAATGCACCCTTAGAGTTTTATTTTCTTCTCTCTCAGTAGGTGGAGTTGTGCTTTCCAGGCTAAGTCTCTGCCCTTGGGTTGTAGGAAGCAATCCATGTGAGGTGGCTCTCCCTCCCCAGCTGGGTGTCTCTCTAATCCCAGTTGCTTAGGGTTGCTCCTGGTCTCTAGCCCCCTTGCTTCTCCTGCCTGCCAGGCCCCACTTACTGGGGCACTTCTCCACAGTTCTAGCTACACTCGGGGCCTGCAGTTTCCTGGATGCCCCAGTCTCTTGAATGACTGGGTGCTCTCTTTGTTTGTTATTCACCCAGCCATCATGGCTGTGGAGAGCAAGAGCAGGAGTTGGAAACCAGCTACCTATTCTGCCTGATTCCCTCTGATAGCCACACCCCCAAAGAGCTGGGGAGAAAGGTTTCAGGTTTTCACTGCTGGTGGGAGGGGGAGTTGGAGGTCAGGTGCCTTTTCAGTTTCCCTCGGCTTTGATATTCACGCGCACGGAGAGCTGGGGAGAGATTCTTTGAGTTATCCCAGCTGTATGGAGGGAGGGCTGGGGGTCACACACCTGATCTGTCGCCAAACTTGCTGCCATGCATTCCCATCCACGGAATGCTGATGACTTCAGTTCTTCAATATGGTGGCCGCCCATATCTTTGATTTGGGCTGTTTCTCCACTAAGTCCCAACTTCAGTTCTTGGTCCAGTGCCTGTGGAGGCGCGATTGGCAGATCTTCACAGGATCCCAGGTTCTGTTTCTTTGCGCTGGCAGATCTCTGCAGCGTTCATATTCCTCCAGCTGCTGCGGGTTACTGTTCAGCTGGCCAGTACCTCTGTGCACAGGGTGGTTGGGGTTCTCCCGCATCTGAGCCATGTCCATGTCCCTCAGATGCTCAAACTCTTGCCTCAGGTTCCATGTAGACCAACTTCGCAGAATATTCCTGACAAGACAGCCTCCTGCCCCTCTGAATTCACACCCTGATGGCGCAGCAGCGCAGGTCACAAGGGTGCTCACTCCCTTCC
>NW_026008018.1:0-3811 GCF_001458135.2 Marmota marmota marmota | reverse complement strand
CTTGTGTACATTGATACAGCAGGAGTGGGAGCCGTTTATTGTAGGACAGGAGGGGTATATATACATTCCACACAGCTTATCTTAATTAACATAAACTAGATACAGCAGTCAACCAATAAGGAATCTCCACACTTAATGGCTCGCTGGCATTACTTCACAAACCACTCCCTCTGGCAAAATGCCAGGCGCCATCTTGACTTGTTTACAAACCCTAACACAAAACAATACAAACCTGCAAGAAAGTACAAGCAGGGTTGCAATAAAACACACATTAAAATATTTTCTTCTCCTCAGCCAGGCGCCATGGCACATGCCTGTAATCCCAGCAGCTCTGGAGGCTGAGACAGGAGAACAATGGCGAGGCGCTAAGCAACTTTACTGAGACCCTGTCTCTAAATAAAATATAAAATAGGGCTGGGATGTGACTCAGTGACCAAGTGCCCCTGAGTTCAGTCCCCAGTGTCCAAAAAAAAAAAAGGAAAAAAAATATATATAATCTTCTCAGTCTTCAATGAGATTGGCAGAGATTGAAGTTAAGAAAAAGTGGGAATTAGAGGAGCCTTAAAAAGCTGTATTAGAAGATTTTTTTTTCCATTTTTTTCAAACGCTTCGGGCAGGTGAAGAGCAAAGCAGAAACCATCTGTGGTCTCCTACTATCCCCAAAAGGCCAAAGTTTCACCGGACGCAAAAGAATGTCTTTAAGGACATTCCCTTTGTACCTGATTGATTTCTGCTCTTTAGACCCAAGGAACCCACTGAGGATCCAGAGCCAGATAAATAGAAAGGATGAAGCCACAGCAGTCTAAGGAGGGAACTCAGCAGGTAACCAGTGGGGGTGCCGGGGAAGTCCATTTACATTGACCAGGAGCGCAGTGTCCTAAAGTCTGACCCTGGAAGTCATAGCAACAGTGGCATGAAGTTCCTTTGGCAGGAGGGCCATTGGTACTGAGCATTAGGGACATTTTATCAGGGCTGTGCAGGATTTGATCAGCTCCTTTGTATTTGTGGCCTGAGCTTATTTCGTGAAGGGTTTCTTATGTTTCCCATGGTAGCAGGTTTTTCTTTGACGAATGGGAACAAGAAGGGGAAGTCTTTAGTACTCATGACCCTCTCTGTGGGTTGTCTCTGGTAGTTATGCTGATATAGACACGCCCAGTCATGCGTGGGCATGAGCATTAGCACTGTATGCCGTTCTTTTTCCAGCTCTATTTTCTATGGCTTGAAGCTGCTTGGCCTGAAATTTCTCCTGTTCTCTTACTCTATTGGTCAGGGCCCATGTACTTGAGAGGGAGAAAGAGAAAGCCAGCCAGCTCTGGAACGCCTTCTAAGGGCATCATCCACCCAGCTGTCCACACATCCTTTCAGTCATGAAATAGCTATTCATTGAGTGCCTTGTGAAGCAGCAGGCTGGGGACTCAAGACACCTAAAACCACAGGACCCTGTTATCAGAGACCATTCATTCTAGTGGGTGGAGACAGCAATAAGTAAATTATTCACCAAGTTTCAGACAGTGATTAGTGAGAGTGAAAGGAAAGAAAGCGAATGAAAGAAATATAGGTGGCTTAACAGTAACACAGGTTTATTTGGAACAAACCCACAGAGGGGTAGGTTATCAGGGAACGGTCCTATTGTTTGTCACCTCTATTCTTTGACACCTCAAAGGTGTCAAAGGTCACCTTAACAGGTCACTGTTTCCTGTTGAGCCAGGTGTTTTCAGGATTCCCATCCCAGACAGCAACTTCCTTTCTTTGTATGATGATGGAGTACTGTTTGGGGTTTCTTTCCATGATGGTAGAGTATTGTATGGGCTTTAAGGTCAGGATGAGTCAGAGTGTCTGTGAGGTGACTTTTGTCCTAAGATGCAGGCTATGTTTCAAAATGGCATTGTCTAGGTCAAGTTCTACTTAATATTCCTTCTTTTTATTTGATAAGAAAGGGGTGATGGGAGAAAGGGTAGCAAGGGATCTTAAACTACTTCCCACGGAGAGAGGGTTCAGTTGAGGACTCCTGTAGACACTGGTATGGATTAGTTATAATGTAGCTCAGCAGGAGGATGTTCTGGACTCTCTGATCAGTAGTGGTATTGATGGTCTTCTATAAAGAGGAGGTGAATAAACAAAACTAGGAGGGACCAACGGCAAGGCTAAAAATTTTTACAGAGAATTGGTAAGAGAAAAAGGGGCTAGGCAAGTTCCTGTTCAGTTAGTGGGTAAACAAATTTAAGTATTGTTTCTGCACAGGTTATTGTCGAGGCAGCCAGAAAGGTGATAGAAGACAACTTGCTTTTGCTGGAGGCAAAATATTTTTTAGGGAAATTTTAATGGAAGTGTGGCTGGTGGCCATGGTGGGCTTAGAAGTATCCCACATTGGAGGAGGAGTGCTGGCAGGGGTGTTAGAGCATAAGGTAAGGCATCTTGTCTGCATAAGAAGATGAAGGAAACAGGAATATAGGGAGCTATGATGGGAATAAGAAGGAATGGAGGCATTGAATTTGGTTAGGATATCTCTGCCAAGGATAGGAGTAGGGCATCCAAGTGTGAGTGGTGCCTTCCAGCAAGGCAGCCATAAACAAATGAAAAAGGCTTTCAATGAGGTTTTTAATCTGGGGTGGTGGAGTCCCATTCTCCCAGGTTCCCATTTCTGTCTGCCTACAGATAATCTATCTTCTGGCTCGATCACACCTCCAAAGAGTCCTTGATTGCTGCTAAAGGACAGGGGCCATGACCGTTCTTGCTTCTTTGAGCTGATGGTGGATGTTGGCTAGAGGGTCTGTCTAGTGGGCCTTGGTAGAAGTTAGGACGCAGCTCCATGGAGGGTCATATTTCCATGACCATTTGCATCTTAATGGACTGTGGACATCTTGCATATCAGGGCAGTCCAGAGATCCATGATGACAGTTGACAGGTGACTGGACAAGGTATACATGGGGCAGGGATCATGCTAGGAAAACAATAAACAATACAGCAAAGCATTATTTTCTGAAAACAGCACAAAAATAATCAGTGTTATCAGTCAGCCTCTGAAGACCACGAAGATAGTTCTGACATGTCATTTGTGAGTGAGGCTATTAAAGGCTTTAGAAACATTGGTAGAGTTGCTAGAAACACAACGTTTAATTTTTATAATGCCACAGGTGTCACCTTGAGCTATGGATCTGATGCCATCTGATTTCTCTTTTAGACTAAGGGATAAATATTAGAGCTAGACAACCATACCAGTGAAAAAACAGATGGAGTTTACCTATATATGGGGTTAGGATAATTTGTAAGTCTGAAATTGAGAACAAACTTGTTACTCTTCTGCTGGGAGCCATTAGCCAAGTAGGTAAGACAATTTCCTTGCCAGTGTACCCCATGTTGCTTAGTGGAAGGACTCGTGGAAATAGGACATTTTGCAGTGACATTGCATGTAGGTGACCTTGCTCAAGGACCAAGGCGGATCCGAGTTTAGGGTGTTCCCGGTTTAGGACTATCCGGGTTTAGGGTGGTTCCAGGTTTAAGATTATTCCTGCTGGGAATAGGGTGTATCCTGCTGCCTGAGTTCCCCTTGAGTTCTCACGGGATTCAGACAGTATTTTTTTGGGAGACAGAAGCCCAGTGGGGGTGGATTTGGGCAGAGAACGTGGATTTCCCCAGAACGTGTTTGTAGAGTGCCGGTGTGAGTTCGGGAATAAAGAATTGTTGTTTGAATCTACAAGCTGTGTGGTGGCTCGTGATTTTGTGCCCAGACATACTGCGGCACTCTTCTATTGTCTTTTGTAACTCTTTCGTTATATCCTCCGAGTTTTTTTTTTTTTTTTTTTTTTTTTTT
>NW_026008017.1:0-3812 GCF_001458135.2 Marmota marmota marmota | reverse complement strand
AAAAAAAAAATTAAGTTAAAGTGACTTAGACTTAGTCTCATTTTCCCACCTCACCCCAGAGAGCAGATCCTATCTACAAGCAACTGGACTGGGGAACAGATAAAGTCTACATGGGACCTTGACCCCTGGCCCTTCTCAGTGAACTCATCTCCAGGACCTGAGGAAAGTGGCACCGTCCACACTCTGTAAGGATGGTGGGGGCTGAGGTCAGGGTCAGGGTCTCCTTAAGAGTTTGCTTTGGGAATACTGGGAACTGAGCAGTGCTGTCTTTGTGCCCCTCCCCCAAGTGGTGTAATAGCCAGAGGATCAATAAGGGTATGTAGAGCAAAACTAAGAGCTATGGCCAGGAGCTCAGACATACCACCCTCTGGTGGATCCTAGAAATAGTAGAAAGGGGATAAGAATTTCAAGAAAGAGAGATCTATATTAAGCAGGTAGAATCAAGAGCCAAATGTGTTGGATCATCCCAATCTCTCAGTATGAGAGAATTTATTCCTCTATCTTCTGGGAAAGCTGCTGAAAGACTGCCTTCAGCTGTTAGTCCTCTTTGGCAATTGTCTCTGGTGAGGAAATTTTCTTAATCCAGGCAGTGGTCAAGGTCATACCAGGACATCACATCCAAAGTAAAAGATAAATCTTGGAACCTTGCTCTTCTCACCACAAAGACAGAAACAAAATTTGATCGGTGCATTTAGGTTCTGAAAGTAGCAATATTCTACACCTGGGAATACTGCTTCAACCTGGATACCATTCAGTGTCTAATGACTTAAAGAGTGGAACAGACATTACCTGTGTGATGCCATGCTACATCGTGTACAACCAGAGAAGTGAAAAGTTGTGCTGCAATTGTGTACAATGAATCAAAATGCATTCTGCTCCCATATATACCTAATTAAAATAAATAAATAAATTTAATTAAAACAAAACAAAACAGTGAACCACAAAAAGAATGGATCCTGCATCAGGTCCAGGCTATAGTAGCAATGCCACTTGGGCCACATGACCCTGCAAACCTTCTGGTATTGGATGTATCCATGGTGGGAAAAGATGCCATGTTGAATTTTTGGCAATCCCCAATAGGAAAATCATAATGCAGACACCTCAACTTCTGGAGCAAGGCTACACTATCTCCGCAGAGAATTCTACTACTCTAAGCAATAACTCTGACATGCTACAGGGACCTAGTAGAGATAGAGTACCTAACCACAGGACACCGAGTGACCATGTGGCCAAAGCAACCCATCATGAGCTGAGTTTTATCACAGCCACTGTGTCACAGGATTGGACTGGGCCATGGAACAATCCATTGGAAAACTGTGCCGGAATATCTGAGAGTATGCCCAACGAGGCCAGGGGTCACAATCAATCTGCACTAAAGCTCCGTGTCATTCACTGTCACTACGCCAGCATCACCCTCTCAGCTCACTCTGTTGGCCACATGCAAGATCTTTGATGATCAGCGGATTAATAAGAAAAGAGCTCAAGCTTGCTTCTTGGATGGACCACCCAGGAAGTAGGTATATACTAAAATGCATGGCAACTACACCAAAGCTGATCTTGAAACCCAGAGGCCAGGGAACGCTTCAGCTTCAGATGGTCCCTGGTCATCTACTTTGCAGTGGAGAGAAGCCTCCAGGGGTTATAACATATTCCGACTCCTGGGTCGTAACAAATGGCATAACCAGATGGGCAAGGGCCTCCAAGGGAGAAGGTTGGCAGAAAGCAGTCAGAAAGTCTGGAGTAGGAACGTGCATGGACCCATGGAAGTGGGTACAGAGCAGGAACGTCTTTGTATCTCACATTCACAGCCACAAGAGAGGAACTAAACGTGCAGGTCGACAAACGACTAGCCAGTTGATGGCAGCCAGCTTCTGTCATTATCACTCCAGTGTGGGCACAACAGCACATGAAGACAGTTGGTGGCAGGGACAGGGAGTCTGCATGGGGCCCCCCAGCATGGCCTCCTTCTAAACAAAACTCTTCTAGCAATTGCTACTGACCAATGTCTTAATTTCTAGCAACAATGATGTGGAGTCCCCCAAATGACACCATCCCTCAAAGTCACCAACCGAATACTCTGGCAAATTCCTCATTGGCCATCTTCCAGTTGATTTTAACCTGAATGGACACACATTCTGAGTATAGGTTTTATATTTCCTGCCCTGGGCACTTTGGCCACATACACTATCCAAGGGCTTCTAATGTGCTAAATGCATTTTCGTGGTATCCGTATACCATCACATCAGGGCAAGAAACACACTTTTCAGCAACGAAGTGATTGGAATGGGTACATGACAATGGACTCCCCTGGTTCTATAGCATGCCATACCACCCAGCAGCTGCCAGTCAGAGACAAGGAGGGCACTGACAGCCTGCTAAAAACTTAGCTGATAGGCCGTCCCAAAGGTGATTTTCTGTGAGTATGTGTCCAGGAGGCAGGGTGCAGCTTAAATTGACGTTTATATGGTTTTGTGTTCATAATAGGCAGAATACACAAATCTGGAACCAAGAAGTGAATGTGAACAAGTGGTTCTGCCAAACATCACTCCTTGTGACCTACCAGAAAATCCTAAAAAACACTGAGTTTCATGGGTTTTCAGGTCCTGGTTGCTAAGTTGGGGGGGGGTGCTTCTGACAGGGAACACAGCCCACTAAACTATATGTACAGCCGATTCTTGGGTGCTCCTTGCACCAAGGGGCAGTAGATGAAAAACAAGAATTACTATGTTAGGGTAATTGAACTTGACCACCAGGAAGACAGAGGGCTACTGTTATATACAAGGAAGAAAAGAATACATGCAGAACCTAGGTGACCCACTTAGGTACTTCTTGGTACTTCCCTCTCCAATTAAAAAAAAAATGAACTACAGCTTGAGAAGAGCATAATGGCCAGGAACTGACCCTCAGGGATGAAGATATGATGTTGCCCCTGGGAAAAACACTGAGATCAGAAGAAATTCTCGTGAGAATGAGGGGAATCTTCAACTGCAAACAGAGGAGGGAGAAGACCCGTGTTACTCATTGCCCTGAAACCTGCACCTGTAACTTGCCACACTACTTTCCTTTACACTAAGTTCCCATTAGCAGCAGAGATTCACTGGTGTTTTGGAGAAACGTTGCCCAGAACCCATAAGAGGAAGAGGATCAAAGCATTGCAAGAGGTGGACTCTCGTGGAAACTTTGATGCACTATCCAGATTCCTACTCAGGAGGATTCTGAATTGGAGATGAAGGTCTTATGACCCTCACATGCTGGGAATGTTGTCAGAATATGACTTTCAGCTGCCAGCCTATGGACATTCCCTCATCTAAAGAATACAATCTGTGTGATGTCCTGGTCACATCTGCCAGGAGGAACTTGTGTTGAGTGACTGGTTAAGGTGAAAGCAGGGCACTCTGACCCTCTTGTTCTAATTTGTGACAACTCTAAAGCCTCCATGTGAAATGACTAATGCTTTTGCAGGGATGAATTTTCTCAACTTCCCCCTCTGTCTCACCATGCTTTTCCCTCTCTTTTCAACAGGTATGGATCTCAAGAATGCTCCCCAATAAGCTTTTTCCCTGGAAACATGACCCCTTACAACCTATAATAACTTGGGTTATTACCAAATGAGATGATGTAGGTTCACAGACGGGTGAGGCCTGAAAAAAAACTTTGTTATAAATTAGTTTGTTTTATTCAAAGTAGCAAGATACAAAATTAACACCCATAAATCGAATGTGTTCCTATACATCAATGATGAATCCACTGAAAGAGAAATAGGAAAACTACCCCATTCACAATAGCCTCAAAAAAAAAAAAAAAAAAAAAAA
>NW_026008016.1:0-3812 GCF_001458135.2 Marmota marmota marmota | reverse complement strand
TATATATATATATATATATATATATATATATATATATATATATATATATTTGTGAGTAAATGAATTGTTGAATATTGCAAAGTACTCCTCAGTTATAATGTGAACTTTTCTGATAGCTATAGGTGCCCCTGAAACAAAAGTGCAAGAAAAGAAAGTGTATACTCTGAACACCTGGAACATAATACAGATTATAAGAAAATATTGCAGTCATCTGAGAGGATGATTTGACAAGCTCATTAATTTGTTTTTCCTCTTCCCTAAGCACCTCCATTGCTTATACTCTCTCCACACTGGGATATAATGCCCTTCTTCCACCCAGATGACAACAGAACACCCCAAACTTCATTTTGTTTGGACATACTCATTTTTTTTTTTTAGGACATTAAGGAAATGGGCAATAGATGTGCAGAAACATTTCCACAGAACCTGATGTTGTTATTTGGGGAAGCTGATATTTAAGTGTACAGAAATGCTATTCCATATAGCAGGGGTAGGGTGTAATGGAGGAGTTTTAAGTGCCAAACACTAATAGTAGTACTCGATACTTTAAAAGAGAAAAGTACTAAATTATAACTTTCTTTTTCTCAGCACCCTTCATTTGACTCTTTTCCCTCCATGAGGTTTGGTCTCTTGAAAATACCTGTTATTTGGCACAATATGTGTTCTCAGTAGCTATTCAAATTAGAGAAATCGAATAATGGGTATAATTAGGGTCTAGAAAGGCCCTACAAAGGTTGGATCTGAGAGTAGCAAAGGAGGTTAGAGACACTGGCCCGAAAGAGGAAAGTACAGTAAGGAAGAGTATTTAGCTGGGTATTTAGACAGGAATATGATAAAGCAAGAGTATTTTAATCCCATTGTCTGCAGTAACAAAAAACCTTGGATGGGTGGCTTATCAGCAATGGAAATTTATATCTCAGAGCTCTGGAGGCTGGAAAGTCTAAGATCAAGACATCAGCAGATTCATCATCTGGTGAGGGACTACTCCCTTACTGACAGCCTTCTCACAGTTACCTCATATGGTGGAAGGGGCTGAGGGATCTCTTTGGAGCCTTTCTTAGAAGGGCACACCTATCACATGTATAAGGGATCTTGTGATGTCTTTAGTTCCCCAAGGCCCCACTTCACAATACCATCACCTTACAGCTAGGATTTCAGTATATGAATTTTCAGGACATACAAACATTTCAGACTATAATAGAGAGGAAGGGAGCAAGGATAATGAAGAAAGGATAATCTCTATGGGCAAGAAAGAGGGGGAGACTAAGAGAACAGTAAATGGAGAGGGATGTGGAAAGAATGATGATTGGTGATGCGTGTTTAAGAAATAATATGGAGGAAAGAAGTGAATGATAGTTACAGTAACAGTAGTTAAAGGACAGATTGACATCAGGAGGAACAGATAAAACAGGGCCTTGCATGGTGACTACTCTGGAGGATAAGGCTAGGAGGATTTTCTTGAGAGGAGTGATTTGAGTGTTAAATGATGATTCAGACACTGTTTAGAGAACACAGGTGGACGAGGGTGGCATGAAGAATCTGGATTACCATGAGTCAAATCCAGACATGTCAGTGAGAGTGAGACTCTGGGGTGGACTTGGAAGATTTCAGCACAGTCTGTGTATATGATGACAATGTTGCCAAGATACAATCCATCATTAAAGGACCAAAACCACAATGCTGTGAATTGAGCTTCCAACCCAGGGTGACATTTTCATTAATTTCTTTAATTAAGATCTTTATTTTGCACAGTGAGGATAAAAACCAAACAACAAAAAGCCCTGCCAGGTGCCACGCTTGGAGACACTTAAAGTACCAATCTGCTTAATACTGTCAAGTGAGAGAGAATCTCTGGTTTGAGTTACTTTTGGAACCAAAACTAAAAAAGCCACTACTGATTAAGAAGAGAGAAGGGAGGTGAGGCAGTTGCAGGAATGAAGGTGAGGTGCCTGCTGTTTCATATTGATAGAGACAGAACTAATTTAAAAAGACTTTGAAACTCCTTTCAGTCTGAGGGGGAGGGGAAATAAGATATGGACAGGCACAGGAATCAGAGGGAGCCACATCATAGCAGCCTGCTAGCTTTGTGTTTCTCAGGCCTACATGCAGAACTAACCTCTGTTATCTTGAGGGTTGCAGAAGGAGAGGAGGGAAGTCCCTATATCATATGGGGGACCCTTAATTAATGTGTCAGTGTATTCATAAAAGTTTAGTGTTTTCTATCACTAGCACCCAATTTTCCCCAGCACTCCCAGCAAGACTACCTAGGGAGTGGTTTATTTCTAGATATTAAAAGAAAGTAAAGAAATAGAAAACAAGTATATGGAAAATTCTATGCTGTTCATGGTTGTTATTATCATATAGACAACATTCTAAAGATATATAATTATCAGTGGTGCAGTCTATCATAGGGAGCTGAATTTGAGAGGTCTTTGTATTTGTTTCAGAGAAAGTGTAAAATAAAATCATTTTACTATGGAGTTCCAAAGGAAAGAGACCACTCTCTTATCATAGCATTTGTAGGCCAAGGAGAGTTGACAGTGTATTAAATGTCTTTTGTCCTGGTATGTTCATGCACACGAGAAGAAGGAAGAAAGACAGGGAGAAAAAAAGAGATTTTGATTTGACATTAAGATCATCTTCATATTTTTATATTTTGGGGGAAATTTCAGTTAAAGTTAGATATTCCTGAAACTGAGACTAACCACCTTCTTGAAGAATACTGAAATATCAGAGCCAAAGGCAGCTCTCTGGGATAACAAAGTCTTACTCAATATGCAGGTCACATGTTTGCTTCTCATTTAATTCCTTCCTCTTTTCTAGTCAAGAATTAGAAAATCCTGTGCTGTAAATCTCCTAGGGAAAATCGCTGATATAATTTTGAAGTGCATCAGTTTTTGGACATTTCCTACATTCATTGTGAATCTCAGTTTGCATCACATATTTATTATTTAGCATTTGAGCATCTGCACAGAACTCATCCTCATCCTTGCCTAAGATTTTCAGCACATATGTGGCTAATAAATATAAAGCTGGATGATATAAACAACTACATTGATTTTATTTTAGCTATACCAATGTTGAATCTCAAGGAAAGGGTGTTAGGGAAATTCATTTTTTATAAGAGAGACAGTCCAACCTACCAAGATGGGGGAGACCAGAAAAGATGGCAGGGGATAGAATTTGGGGGAAAGCAATCAGAAAGAGTAGAAACTGAAAGAAAGACCAGAGTACACCAAGTGACAAAAGGGGAGAAAGAGGGACATTTAGGAGGATACAATATTGCTTAAATCCATATATTTCTTGAATTGCACGATATACAGCTGGTTTATTTATATTTTTAATTTTTTTCTAAAGTTTCTGCATCTGTATTGTTTATTTTGTTAGTTTTTTGAAGAGACTAATTGTGTATTCCAGGTTCTATATTGCTTAATTGTACAGAAGGCATATAGTTCTAACAAATTGCTTTGAGGGTTGTGTCACTTGGTAGAAAATAGTACTATTTTTACCCACGATAAATGTCTGTAACTGTAGGTTAGTATAGGTTTCCATATCACCAGTCTCAGGTGGCTAACTCTATATCCTTTATTCTTTAGGAAAAAAACCAACCAACAAACAGCATTTCAACATGAACTAAACAGACTTTTTTTGAAAGGTTCTGCAATAAAGCATGATAATATTAATAATATATTTTTTAAAATATTCTACAGATAAAAAGTAACATATAAAGGAATGTTATCATTTATGATATACCTCATTTCTTCCTAATTTTATATATATATATATATATATATATATATATATATATATAT
>NW_026008015.1:0-3812 GCF_001458135.2 Marmota marmota marmota | reverse complement strand
CATGTTATCTCCCTTGAGCACATCCCACGGCCCCCCCCCCCATTTTTTTTTTTTAATTTTGAGACAGGGTCTTGCTAAATTGCTTAGGGCTCACTAAATTGTTGAGGCTGGCCTCAAACTTGCCATCCTCCTGCCTCAGCCTCCCAAGCTGCTGGGATTATAGGCATGCTCCATGATGCCCACCTGAAGACAAGCTTTCTTGAAGTCACCTAGTCACCAAAGCTCCTTGGCCTGAACTCAATGATCTCTCTCTTCCTACTACTTACACTGTTTATCAGGAAGGACTTCATGCCACTTAGCCATTCATTCTTTTAAGAACTTGTATTTGAAACTGCCTTTGTATAATAGTCTGGATGGGGTGTTAGAAATAAAAATGAATTAGTTACAAGAGGGGTACCTGATTCAAAAAGCTCTTCCAGTACTGTAGGGAGAGGTAATATGTAAATAAATATCTACCACAGGTAGAGAAATGATAAGAACTGTAATAGGTAAGATCAAGCACAATGGGAATTTAAGAAAACGAGAGATTTTCCTCCAGCTGAGAAGTTGCCAGGAACTTTATGGATGAGGTCACATTCCCTTTGCACCCTAAACAGTTCATACATAAAGAGTAGTTTCATTTATGCTGCAAGAGTTCAAGTGCCTGTGTTCCTCATACTTCTGGGACTGGAGATCAATAATCACCTCATTAGAGGTATTTCCTCCAGCTTAGTATTGTAAAAATTGAGACACTTCAGTAAAGTCTGTCAAAGTAGCAGCTGAATTTGAAAAATATACTGTGTAATAATGTTCTTGAAACAGAATAGTGCTCATCTCAAGCAGCGTGAAAGCTGTGCTAAGCTGTTACGTTTCAGTGGCTGCTGAAACATGTACCAGAATGTAACTGTTGCCAGCCAGGTATAGATATAGCATCATCTTATTTCACCACCAGGATTCTGCCACATTTTAGGATTCACAGTTACTGTGTGCCAAAAATGACCTTCTACACCCAAGTGAAGAAGCTCTGGCCCACAGTCAGAATTAAGAGATGCCTTATCATCGGCAAAGTTTTCCTGTGTGACCAGGATCATGGAAATCCCAAAGCCAAGTGACTGAGAAATCCACCAAGGAAACTTGCCTTGGGTGTCTCCCAGCTGATTTCCCTGGGTCAATGGAACCACCTGTCTTTAGAGCTCCCAGTTGCATTTCCTTTACTGATCTTATATTTATTCATATTTTTAAACTGATTTCCTTTTGGGGTATCATAAATTTTAGCACAGAAAATGTGAGGTTCTAGAGTGTGTGAGCAACAGGATCAACTGTATGGTTTGCTTCATTACTGCTTGTTCAGAGAAGGAAGACTGATCCTTAGTCCTCTGACTGTTCACCCAGTCCAGTTTGCCTCTGGTCCTTAAACTGCATTCCTATAAGGATGATCTTTTAATTGCTACCTCCAAGGAAGTGTTCAAGTGCTGTTTACGTTCTTGATTCCAAAAAAGAAAGAAAGAAAGAAATTTAGATTCTGAATCCTGATACTTCAAGCAATCCTGGTACTGGGGAATGAACAGGTAAAGATTTAGGTAAGTGAGCAATCTTTGTCTTGGATCAGTTCATTGTATGTGAAAGTTCTCAGTAGAGTGGTATACATCTCCTCATCTTTGTATGATGTTTAAGGGTTACTTACAATAATGAGGCACACAGACTACATATCAACCCCACTCATCAATATGAGTTCTTAAATTCCCAGCTAGCAGATTGGATTCCCATTCATTTTGTAGCACAGGCCCTATTAGGGTACCCCTTCTTAAAAAATAGAAACAACAACAATAACAAAATCCATCCGAGAGAGGGTATGGGGTTATGGCAGGCAAGGGCAAAATGTCTGTCACAGAAGTCAGATTCTTTCCCTCAAAAATGAGTCATCTGTCCTCTGACTTCTCAAAGTCCTGGAGAAACAGTAGCTCAGCTGGCAGTGCCCTGGGAGGACTCCTGCAGTGCTTCAAGTAATTGGTGGAAGGGATGTTTGCTTTCTGGTTATGGGTCTTTGTCAAGAGACAGGAAATTCTGGGGTTGCAGGATGAGAATGTGCACCAGCATTATTTCTACTTTCAGGAGACAGCCTGAGTCTCTGGGGATTGGGAGACTCTCAGCTTGACCTCTTCCTAGACAAAGATGGAAATGTATTTAGAAGCATCTGGATTTATCAGGTCTCCAGTTTTCCTTTCCCAGTCTCCATCCTGCCACTGCCACTGCCCCCAAAGCCCAGGAAGGGAAGAACAACTTAGCCCTCTTTAAACAATACTGCAGAATCTTCACCCACCTACCTCAGGGAAACTGCTGACCCGTGAATGCCTCACATTCTCCTAGAATGCAGCCAAGGTGGAGTTCTGACTGAACTAAGCAATTCTATCTTTGGGACCTCTTCTAGCTCTCATTTTTCTTCTCCTGTTCCCTTTTTTTTCCTAGAGTTTGAGAGCTGTACTGTTCATTGTTTCTACCCATCATTATTAAGGGAGAGATGGAAACATTCCCATGGTAACAGTTTCATCTCAAAATATCTGAATGCTCTTAGCCACCCTCCCACTCCAGGGAAAAGGTGAGCTTTGTTTTTTTCAAATCTTCATCCTTAGAGTACAGTTGACAGGTCCTCTGCACACCGCAGGGAAGCCAGCCCTGATCAGGAACACAGGAAGGGCCCAGGGAGGTAGATTTCTTTCTTAGCTGACTGCACTTCCAGAACAAAGTGGAAATATTTCAAAAACTTAATGTTAGATGGCTCTGACACTGACCCAGAGAATTGCTAGTGGAAACACTAGTGAAAATACCAACTTCTCTGGGGAAGATTAAGTGAGAACATCTGAGATAGGCCAGGACAGACTTGGTTCAAAGAGCCACAGGCCACCCTATCTTACTGCAGAGAACAAACTTAAACAAATTCATCAGAGATGTGTGTTGATCAACATCAGGGAAGTGGGGACAAGAAAGCATGGTACTTTATATTCATGACCTATTTTATGACTGGCAAGAGCCTTCTGAATTGAAATGGGTTGACAGGAGATAGGAAACATTTTTCTTTAATATGTATTGGTATCTGTTGCATGTGTAGTTTGTTATCTATCACAAACTAGATCAAAACTTGGTAGCTTAAAACAGCAAACATTTGGGGTTGGGGTTGTAGTTCAGTAGTAGAGTGCTCACCTAGCATGTGCTAGGCCCTGGCTTCAAACCTCAACACCACATAAAAATAAATAAAATAAAGATATTGTGTCCAACTACAACTAAAAAATAAATAGCAAATATTTGTTAAAAAATTTTGTTAAAAAAAATAGCAAATATTTGTTATCTTACAGTTTCTGTGGGTCAGGAATTTGTGAGTGGTTCTGGTGGTTCTGGTTCAGGGTCTCTAATTAGGTTGCATATTGGAGTCAGGAACAGTCAACTGAAGGCTTCACTGGGCTGAAAGATCCCTTTCCAAGACGGCTCCTTCACATGGCTATTGGCAAGAGGCCCCAGACACATGGTTTGCAAATATTTTCTTCCATGTGTGAGTTGTCTTTTTTTTATTTAATGATATTAGGGATTGAACTCAGGGACTCTACCACTGAGCTACATCCCCAGCCCTCATTTTCTTATATATTAAGTGTTTTGGTTTCTGTTGTTGTTTTTTGGTGATAGGGGTTGAACCCAGGGCCTCATGCATGATGAGAATGCACTCTACCACTGAGCAAAAGACTCCTGGCCCCATAAATTTTTTTATTTTGGTGACACCCAAATTATATACATATTTAAATTTTTCTTTCTTTCTTTTTTTTTTTTTTTTTTTTTTTTTTTTT
>NW_026008014.1:0-3813 GCF_001458135.2 Marmota marmota marmota | reverse complement strand
TCCAAATTCCTTAATAGGACACCCATAGCACAAGAGTTAATAACTAGAATAAACTTTTAAATCAATGTTTCACTGTCTCTTGAACTTAGCCTCTGAAGGACATTTGAAATAAAATAAAAGACACTGTAAGTTTAAATTATTTTCTTAAGCCATTCCCCAGTTATTTAGAAAGAAATCTTTGTCACTACAGGTGATTTAAAGTTTGATTAAATGAAGTGACATACTTCTCAGAGTCTGATTCAGCATTTTAATATTATTACAATAAATCTTGTAAAATGTTACCATTTTTTTCTCAAGATCGGCATCCCATTTTAGTGTTACTGAAATCATATACATATTTCATTTAATTTTTTCTACTGTCTCTATTGTGAACTGCATTTTGAAAAAAAAAATAGACTATTCATGGGGAATAGGTGTTGGAAATGTCAAAACATACCATTGCATGTATAAAGCACTATACATAGAATTGAAAGCTTTCAGATATAGTTTACATACATTGCTGACTTTTATGGAGGCCTGAGAAGCTATTGATACTGCAATTTTTCAAAGAATTCTGAATAATGGGAAGAGATTTAATAAGAAGACCAGCATGATATGACACACTTGCAAAAGTGAATTTCAAATAGTCTTAGAATTAATTAAGATTCTAACCTCATTGGTATTATACACAGCTTTCTACCTTTTACAAAGACCTAGAAAAATGCCAGTACTGATTTCTCAATATTCCAAGTTCAGCTTCAAATGTAATTGTCCTTGATTTTAAAAAATGGCAGGGTAAAGAAATACTGACATGATTTTTAATAAAAATGAAAATTGGAGAATTAGTTCTAAGAAGGAATCAGACACAAGAAGGTGGAGACCAGATCTTCAGGTTTTACAAAATTAAGCATTATTGAGAAATGGAGACAGATTTGAAGTGGACTTGAGAACCCTGAAGTAGAAAATACATAACAAGTTATTTTAATTGCTAATGCATTTGTATTAACAAGGCAATCTATGACAATTGTGCTATCAATAATTTCTGAGATATGGTTTAGGAAGAGACAAAGCAACAACAGATGATGTTAGACAAATGGAGGTCCAGTAATTGTCTGCAGTATTAAACTCTCGTGTATAATGACTTTTGAAGGTTGAGGTTTTTGAGAGCAGTTCATTAGGTATTTCAAACAAAGCTCTATTTTGCTATTGTTCTTCTATCGACTGGAATAGTGAGCACTACAGCTGAAATTGTGCCCATGGGAACCCATGTCTACCAGTTGTTAACCTTGTGACATTCCACTAAAAAGCACAAGATTTTTTAAAATACATAATTCATGAACCTTTCTGATTGTTTAGCATTGATCAGCACTTGAATAAATTGAGTTGCTATAATATTAACATAAGTAGCATGCTTTAGTGAGGGTTTTTTTTTTTTTTTTCTTTTTTTGCTGTTCTGCAATTGTCGATCAAATCATTCAGGGATTTCTAGTTCTTAAAACAGGAAATCAGTTTAGAAGATTGCAGAGTTATGAATCCAACTTCAGTGGTAGCAGAAGGCTATGAAGTACATCCTTACAACTGTTTGCATATTCCATTTAAATTCTCAGATTAGGCTGCCAGTATAGATTTCTTCTCAGACTTCTTGTCTTCTCTGTTGTCAGATATGTCTATCTTTGCATTTTTAACTCTGTGCATAATTATTCTCAAAACTAGGAAGGTTGATGTGGTTATATAATTGCCCAATATGTCACCAGGCAAAAAGAAATGTTATTTATTTTCTCTAGGACCTGACAAGGTAATGCACCAAACACACCATTCTTTCTCTAAGGAGGACAAATGGTATACTAGTGATCTCATGTATATGGAGAAATGTGATTATTGTGTAGCAAGAGGTAGGTTTCACTTGCAGAACAGTGAGAAGAGAAACCCATTTGAGAATATGTTTTCATATATAGATACCATTTCACCGCTTTTCTCTTTTAGTGTAATTTGCATATTTTAAACTAGATATCCATTTAAGCAGAAGAGAAAGTATTAGTAATGATGAGAGTTTTAGGGACAATTTGAAGTATAGGAGAAATTATGACTTTGTTCACGTGAGCTGGACCATGTTTAAATAGATCATTTCACATATGAATGAGGGATTTACATTATAGTGGTAAGAATTCCATGTGTGAAACTACCCCTATTTTTGAGACAGACTTACCCTAGTAAGAAGTAAATAGGCACAAATGTCTCATGATTTCAAACCTAATCATTTTTTCTCTAGAGACTCATCCAGGAGCACTCAGCCCTTTTACTGGCAATTCTTCAGGAATATACCTGTAATGGAAAGCAGTAGCTTTGAAAAATTAGTTGCACATTTGCCATCAAGAATGGCAAATGCCTCTAGTGGAGCAGAAATGAGGCACAGTAAATCCACAGATTGATCAAAGAAAGTGACCCAATTTTCCAGCATATCAGCATTTGTTGTACAAATATATAGTGATATGGAAGAGACTGATCCTCTAAAGTATTTGAAAAACCATTTGGTCCAGTATATTAAAATTTCTACATTTTTATTTTAGTTAGCTTATTACCTGTGTAAATAATTAAATTCATGTTTGCTTAAATTCATGGCTTAATTTTTGTCCCAAAGCTATATATTTTGATTATGCAGACATTATATATGAATATTTCATTTTAAGCTTCATTTATTTCACCCATACTTGGTTGAAATCCCACATGTATTAGTTGAAATAGCTAAAAATGGATAATAACAATTTATCAAGCCTTTCCTTTTCAAAAACGTTGGAATTTTACAATGAAATGAGTACAGATAAATTACTAACAGTCTAGAATCTATTTCTAGTAGATATTAGAAATAAAATTTGATTTTGAAATATAATCTCTTGCCAAACTTAGAAAGTCAAGGTATATTTTCTCTCATATATGGAATCTACAGAGATAAAATGGAAAAAATAAGTGGTAGTGGTGGTGGGAAAAATGTCATAAAAATGGAAGGGATACCAATAGAGTAGAGGAAGTGGACCAGAGAGGAGGTTATGGTTATCTTTGTATTATATTGTTATATATTTATGTTGTTCTATTGTGTGCTTCTATGAATATGTAGCAAAGAATGTCTTTATTATATTAAATTATGTATCAATAAATTAATTTAAAAAATCATTTATGACATGATATGCAAGTATTCTTTAGAAATTATGACTTATCTGTATCTTTAAGGGTACATAGGTATAACTCAGTGTAATCTCATTTATTTTTTCTCTTCCTAAAGGGATATGTAAAAGAATAGGATATGATAAAATGTCTTATTTGTCTCCAATATTATAATATAGGGAAATCTGAGACTCCCAGTCTTACTTTCATCTGCTTTATCATCTCCATTGACTGTCTGCCAGTCGGATGACCATAGTTTCCAATTGACCTATCTCCTAGTAATTCAGTGTTTAGAATAGTTTCATTTTGCCAACAGAATTTACCAGGACAATGTGAGGTGCCATCAGGAGTACATACTATTATTTGGGAAAAAGGTTACTGCTTTTTGTTTGCTTGGAAAATCTTTTGAAATAAGTAACATAGTGTTTTATGCAATCTAGAGATTGAAAAAAGCTAAAATGCTTCTTTAGTTTAATTTTAACATTTAAGATTCACATTCTCACATTATTATCATTGTTTGAATCTTCCAAGATTCCAACAATGAAAATTCAAATAAAGAGATTCCTTGACAGTTCACATTCTCACATTATTATGTCACTTGGGAGGCTGAGGCAGGTTGATGTCAAATTCTAGGCCAGTCACAGCAAATTAGTGAGACCTTGTCTCAAAAATTAA